>NW_027466909.1:3055000-3287500 GCF_046128005.1 Genypterus blacodes | reverse complement strand
ACTGAACACGCGGTTTGTACGGTTGTTGACGAGAACATGCTAGTTTGATTTTGCCAGGACGGTGCGCCTCACTGTTCCCAGGTCTAATCTCTGTGGAAACCGAGCTGCCCATCAGGAATGCCTGACGGCTAATCCGCGGGCCTTTCTGGCCAGAAGGGCATCAGAGTATCGTACCAAACTGACTTTCAAACAAACACACACTCACACACACACTTACACACACACACACACAGCTTACTGGAAGTGTAGTCTTGCTCTTGCCAGAACTGTATGAGATTACCTTAAATATTTGGGGAGGCGAGCACATTGTTAGCCTAACAACAAATGGCCAGAACCCTGAGTATGTGCAGACTTTAAAACAAGCTTTCCAAAGCGTAAGCCTGCTGTATCTCATACAGCCACGGTTTCCCAATTTCCCTTTCTCTTCTTTTCTTTTTTTTCCACTCATTGAATGGAAGTTCCATCCTTCGTGTGTGTTTTCACGCGGCGCCGTACGAGCTACAGCATTTCAAATTCCTCTCTGTGTAGGTGGCATCGACTGACATCCCTTTGACTTCATTAGGGAACAGGGACCCGGCAACAAAGCTAGCTCAGGGAGAAAGGGGGGGATTAAAGAGAAAAGAACAGGGAGTGAGAGTGAACAAAACAACAACAGAGGAAAAACAAAGCGCTCTTAACCTAATTTCCTCTGATTTGGGGCTGCTTCCATGCAAAATAACAAAACAGAGCAAAAACAGATCTTTGGAGATGCTGGAAATGAACCACCTACGGGAGCGGTGCAGAGTTTCAGAGCGCGCCGTGCAAAATAAAAGCCTCCACATTAGTGCGGTAAAGAGCAAAGAACGCAGAAACAACCTCTTTCACCGCGTTGGACTGTGGCTGTGGAGTTCATCACAGGCTAAGATAAGCTTGACGCATGAATAATTCACATTTTTTCTGAAACCTTGATGTAGACCCACACACCAGAAATGGAGAAGAAACCCACTTTCAGTTTTCTGGAGATGTTCCCTTTCATTAATGAGCATCGCCCCTCTTAAAAAACAGCTTGTGTTGGTTTAGGGAAATCTTGCCTTTGGGTATGAGATAAATCTAATATGCTCTTGAGGGTGAAAGCTATGCTACAAAATGGATTAGACAATGTACAGCACTGCCATCTTCCCGACTATGATAATTGCCGATTAGCATAATCCATCGCTTTTCAAAAACTCCAAGGGCAAACGCTAAAGCACAAAGCAACGGCCACCACTGTTGCTGTTGTTCTACAGGGTGTAGACAGTGCGATCTGTGTGCTTTACACTCGGGCGTGTCTCGACCCTATATGTGCTCTGAAGCTTGTGGCAAGTATGCACATGAATGCTGAGCCTCATGTCTTAACAAAGTGCTGCATTGTTTGGTTTAACACAGAATGTAAAGGGCGAGGTGTGTTGATTCTACTGCATGAAATCATCCAGCGCCGCGTGCTGCATGTGCACTCTGCCGGCTGCGTCCCTAAGAGTGCGGGCGTGCTTCATTAGTCCTCCCTTTTCCAGCTCAGGGGAAGCTAAATTTATTAAGGGGGCCGGATGTTGCACAACACCTGCTGCTGTGCTTCCCTCTGTGCAATAAAGAGAAGGGGTGTAGCATGCTAGCTCTTGCTAGCGGTAAGCGCTGCTCGTTGGACTGAGGCTGATGAGCTGGGGCTAATTCAGAGGGTGATTATGTAGTTTGCTGGACCACTAAACCTCTTTAAGCCCGTAATTACCGCCTATTTGAGCGAAGGGAGGCACTCCAAAGCAATCGGTACTTGCACCAAGCGGCGCACTGAACAGCAGCCACAGCTGGAGGTGGGCCGCCTCAGGGCTGCCTAGGATGGAGGGGGGAGTGTAAATGAGGAGTAGGAGGGATCCACAAAGCCTCGTTCCAGTCAGGTAGCAAAGAAATCTGAGAGAAAACAGTGGGACGCCCCTTAGAGCACCAGCACGTTAGCTCTAAGCTATAGCGCTCGGAGCTAGCGGTGATACCAAGCTTGAAACAAATGTTATGTTAAAACTTTCTAACAGCTTACAACCTTCTAACCACATTAACACTTTGAACTAAATTGAGCTTGTAAGCGGGGGGGGGGGGGGGGGGGGGGGGGGGGGGGGGGGGGGGGTGGCGGGGCGGTGTAGCATTGTGGCGAGGAGCTAAGTCTTTTTATAGACTAAGAGTCCATGACACACATGAGGGAATCAGATACTCAGATTGCATCGCGACCAAGGGGGAATCCATTTCATTTCACCTGACTTTCAAGGAAATTTGACTTTACGTAATGCCACTGAAATCTGATCTCTCTGAGGAAGCAATTTGGGGACCACAGAACATTCTAATAACCCTGGCGATATTATTATGTTATTATCATAATTACCCTTTTGCCCCCAACGTTTTAATTAGAAACTCACCGTTGGCCCCTGGGGGGTGAAAAGAACCTGAGTTGGGGGGGAAGCTGGAACTAGGTAAAGGTATTTCACAATTGCTCCCTTATGCTCTTTGGAGCGGCGAGCATGAGAGGGAAGGAGTCAGCCGATGCCATTGAAAGATGACGCTCTCCCTCTCTCTCTTTCTCTCTCTCTACCTCTCCCCGCACCTCTGCCTGTCTCACCCATCTCCTCCCCCTGCACCCCCTCTCCTACATTCAACATTTTCCTAAACTATATCATGCCGTCTCCTTTCCTCCCCCGGTTCCTCTTCCATCCCTTTCTTCTTTTGCTTTCCCCCCACTTCTCACATTGTCGCCCCCCCTCCTCTCTCTCTCCTCCTTCTCCTCCTCCTCGCTCTCTCGGCGCAGCAGTGGAGGGCCCTCTCCATCAGTGCGCCGCTTTTTACAAATCAATGACTTAATCTGTCGTAACAAACAAGTGAGCAGCACCCTCAGCCCTTTTCACTCACCCCTTCCCTCCCCCTCCCCACCTCCAGACAGGAGGGAGGGGAAAAGTGAGAAGAGCTCGGAAATACACGTTATGATTAATAAACGTATGGAATAGAGGGGGAGTGTGATGAAAGGTTCAAGAAAGACACGGGAGGAAGACAAACGCAATGAAATAAGTGAAAGTGTAAAAAGAAAGCGTGTATGGTTGTGTGTGTGTGTGTGTGTCTTCCAACCATGTCTCCTCTCCCTCCCCTCAGCTCTGTCCGACTCCTCTACCATGAGTTATTGCCTGTCTGCATTCACCACCTGGTTCACTAGCTATGATTTCTCTCACTCCACTGGACACACACTGGCACACAAATATACACACTCTGCACACACTCACACACACACTGATGTCCACATGCATACACCTGCGTATGTGTGTCACAGTCTCACAGACTCAAACATGCCCACATATCTGCCTTTTACCCTCCACAGGGGCACACTGGCTCAGCTGGCACAGTGTAAACACACCAGCAGCTATGGCCGCACCTTCCACAGCACCTGCCTAAGCTACAGAGAGCTTCAATGATAACATGACAACATAGGTTTATAAAGAGTTCTGGCTATATATATATATTACAGTGTATCTCATATATAAATCATACGTCTCTCAAGTGCCTTTGAAACAGCGAGGGTGCACCGGCTGCTATGATATCATGGTTCAAGGCCATGAAAACATAAGGCAACACAGCTGTAAGTTAAAGGAAAATGGAGTGCGAGGGAGTCACGGAAGAAATGAAGAAAGGGAGTGTTGGAGACAGAGGGAGAGAAAAGTGGGAGAGGCAAAAGGCATGCATAAAAGATAGGAATGGTTTTTCCAAAAGAAGTGTTTTGTCAGGGAAGGACGGCATTAAAGGGGAGAGAGAGGGAGGGAGAGAGCGGGCGAGTGAGGGAGCAAGCGAGTGAGCGGGAGCTAGAGGAGCTCATGCATGGGCGAGAATACAAGTGGGAGGAACTGAATTGATAAATTAGTTCAGCCGACGTGCAAACTGATTACCACAATGGCGATGCCACAGAATCCATTGAGCACACACAGGGAAGGAGACACAAAGGCACACACACACACACACACACACACACACACACACACACACACACACACACACAAAAGAGACGTGAAACTGACACATACAAATAACAGCACACACAGCATATGCAATCACATGGATGCACACACGCACAGAGTGGGCGTGCACACACACACACACACACAGACACGTCACCCATACACACACACACACAGCAAATGTATCTAGGGCAGCCTGCTGCACTTGCTGTAAGTAAAAGGTATTGAGCTGCTGACTCCAGCCAGAAAAGATCCCACAATCCTCTGGATCACCAAACACAGCCTAATGGATAATGGCTAACAGCTAGTGCTAATGTGATTTCACACTTAGCAGAGTTAATATATCACTGGCTGAACAATATTTTGCTACACACACAGTGTGGCTATGTTCAACACACAGTGAGAGGTGTTGCTATGACATTTAACCTTTTAACGTTCTGACCAGAAGGAGGTAATGCTGACCACAAGAACTTGATGTGAGGTGCTAATCGGTTAGCATTGCTAGGCAGCGTGTAGAAGCATTCAATCAAGCTAACCACAGACTCTTCCGCCCATCAACTTGCCACCCGCTCTCCAGTAAATACCAGAGTGATAGTGGGGAAACCAACCCACCTAGACAGAGATGTCACTATAAGCCTTATGCTAAACCCAGTGTGTGAGTGTGTGTGTGTGTGTGTGTGTGTGTCTAAGAGCTGCGTGTGAGCATTGTCTTCGGATTTGCAGATCATCGTAAAATGATTAGTGGGTACCAAACCAAGCATGATTTCACTCATCCAAGTTAGTGGGCCTTGTCCACTCTGCAATCAGTCACAAAGCCTGGGTATGCACGCACACAACCAGACACACACACACAGTCATCACATGCGCACGATAATGAAAAATAGCAGGAGTGTGAATCACGGCTTGAGCATGAAGCCATCAATCACTCTAACATGCACCGACGAAACCACACACGGAACTTTTTCATAGTTTCCCAGCTATGAAATTATAAGAGGATGTAGGAGAGGAGATGAGGAGAGGAAAGGAGAAGGGGAAAGGGCAGAAAAAGATGGATGAGAGAGAGAAGAGGAGGAGGAAGATGATGAAGAAGAAGACAGAAAGAGACAAATTATTCACTGAACCAACATTTACCTTCATCACCTTAATGTAACTTCACACATCGTATTAGAGTTAGAAACTGTGTCAATGTGAACTTGTCTATGTGTGTGTGTGAGAGTGTGTGTGTGTGTGTTTGTGTGTCCTGGAGAGCCATGTTAGATCTTTTCCAACTGGGTGATCTCCTCCAGTGCTACTGACCGACCTTGAGGGTCTGTAAAGTTCTCACATTCTCAAGGAAACGGAGCCAGATCAACACGCGCGCACACACACACACAGACAGAGCCATACCATGACCGCTTTTGGACTCAAACTGTGGTAGCGATTTTTGGAAAAGGTCAAAGGTGACAGGAATTAAAAGTTAACTGCCCTTGAGGGCCTTTAAAGAGAGGAGTAAAACGATACGAGAAGCTGAGAGGAGAGGGTGGGAGAGAAAGCTGAATAAAAGGAAAGATATTGCCTGGTGTGGGTATGTGGATGTGTGTGCTAACTCTAAATGGACCTGATGTGGCAAAACACACAAGTTACAAAAACAAGATTCTGCCAATTTGAGTTTTCAAATGTGTAGGTAATTCATTACAGTTTCTCCCACAGAATCATATTCCTGGCAGGTTGGGAATGTCGCTGAAACCCTCACTGGACACAAACTCTCCACTGAACCCAAAACTTAAGAAATGTATTTAAGTGTTCTGAACCTCTGGGATACTCGGCTGCTTTAATGAAGACAGACATCACAAAAAGCTTAAAGGCTGACAGCTTTTTATAGAAGAATCCAACACTCGTACCTTTCTTTTAAACGCTAATGTGGGCCTGGTGTTTGCAAAGGCTATGCCCCCTTTTCTCTGCTGTGTGTCTGTCATTCTATCCATCTACTGTATCCCTCCATCTGCCTATTCATCTATGCATCCATCCATCATTCCGTCCATCAATCATGAAACAGATGGCCTTTCAGAAGTCGATGTCAGGACTGATGGCTTCCCTCTGCCCCGGCGATACCATTACAACACCCCCACCACCAGTCCTCAGCACACACACACATACACACACACCTCTTACCCCCTACATGTCCACCAGATGGACCAGTCTCGCTATCTCCCACTCCCACTATCTACCCTCTTGGAAAACACGGGTCATCAGCCTTTAATACACACAGACTAAGAAAACATGCATACTCTCACACACACACACTAATGCCTCGTGCAAATTGTGGTGTGTGTGTGTGTGTGTGTGTGTGTGTGTGTGTGTGTGTGTGTGTGTGTGTGTGTGTGAGAGTGTGTGTGTGTGAGTGTGTGTGTGTTGGGGTCAGTCCACAAAGAGAAGGCCCCAAAGAGAGCTGTCTGCCTTTGGTCCCTGGGGCCTGTCAAGAGGGATAATTGATGATGTTTTCATTACAAGGTGTGGGGTAATGTGGGGGTTGGGGCACAGTGTGTGTGTGTGTGTGTGTGTGTGTGTGTGTGTGTGTGTGTGTGTGTTGGGGGGGGGGGTAGGCAGGTTGACTCAGCTGCCTTTTCTTTGACACTAACTGCTCTTGCAATTGGTATGGACAAGTCATAGCTTTCAAATGCAACCACCATCTCTTCCCCCCCTCCCTCCCCACCACACTCACACACAGACGCAGACACACACACACCCATACACCCCATAAACACAAACACACAAACACTCATACAAAGCCAACCACACAGCCAACAGCCAATTCTGTTCCTCCAGCTAGAAATGACTGCACTGAATACGCCTTAAGAAAAGATCTAACTTTTTTTCTCACGCTCTCCTCTTCCTCTCCGTCCCTGCCGCGACGTCATGGCAGGCCGCCGGCGAGATCTGCTGGTCTCAGATCCTAATGCGGCCGGGCGCCTGAGATCCTGACTGCTGCTTAGATCCAATTTAGAGACATCGTGTCTGCGAGAGGCTGATATCAAGACGGCCATTATGAATGAAAACATGGAATCAGCTGATTGCATCCCAGTTATTCTTTTCCATGAGCAATTTAATTTGTGAAGCCGGGAAGTAAGACAAACAAGTGGCCTTACCGCCTCGCCATGTCCTCTCTCAGACACACACAGGAGGGTTACAGTCATATCTACTCACGATAAGAGGCACATTATTGTATGAGCAAATCATTTGTTTGAGACCTGATTGAGCAATAAGACGACTGCCTGCCAGAGTTCAGTCCGCCGCGGTGATCCAGGTTTTGCCTTTGGGTGAACGTGGTGCTGACATGTTGGGGCTCCGGCAATAAACAGGCAGTGACTAATGGCATCTGAAGCAACAACTACCTCTGACCTCAGAGGGCCCCTCCCCCCTCCCCCGCATCCCCTTATGTTGTTTACATATCTTCATTTGTGTTCTCTTTGCTGGAAAGTTCACAAACTGATAAGACTGTAGTCTCCACTGAATATTCCTAAAGCTACATGCTTACGTATCTCCGTATCAGGATGTCCCCTTTATCACAAACTGATATCGCAGAATAGTGCTTTACTTTACATGAAACGCTGTTTAAACACGCCTGGTAAGTCCATTAGGAAGTGTTTTGTTTCACGTTAACGTATGATGTTTTTCTATTCTGTTCAATCCCCCTACACACCCCACAAAAAAATGTAACCATTACAATACGGAGGAAAGCATTTGGCGAGTGAGTGGCACGAACACTCCACGCCAATCCATCCATTCATCCATCACCTCGCTCTCACCCCACATACCCTACGCTACGTCTAGATTCCTCCACCACCCAGGGCCTCCTCTGCCAGTTCAGCAATGAATTATATCGCTTTTCACACCTGTTTCTGCTCAACCACCCCACACCACCGCCTCCCCCACCTCACTCCCTCTGCCGCCGCTGTGTAAGAAGGGAGAAAAAACAGATCCAAAGCTAGGGGAGTAGGGAGGGGGGACGGTTCTACCCCAGTTTGGCTACATCTGCAAACGCGAATGGCTAAATTAGACTCTAATTGTATTAACGAGGGATTATGCCTTCCAGTTGGATTTTTTTTTTTTACACTCCTTTCTATGCATTTTATACGTTTTAATGGGAGAAGAGGAGGGGCGGAAAAAGCAGCTCAGTGAGGGCTTGCGGGTTCGCTTCTTTTATGAGCTGCGATCGCGGCTGCCCCTCGTTATACTGGCTGTGTACAAATACGAGGGGAGGAGAGCCAAAACGAGAGTGTTAGTGATAATGTGTGTGTGAGAGGGAGCGTCTGTCTGTGTGTGTGTGCGTGTTGTGGTTGGGGGTGAATTCCATCTAATTACTCCATCACATAATTTCACAAATTGCCTTTTCATAGGGGAGTGCAGAGCAGAGAGCGGGGCGCGCTGGGAATTTGAGGCCTGAGCTTTCATTTACTACTCATTTCTTGTTAAATTAAACAAGAAAATACCATTTGTGAAGAGAGGAGGTTGAAAGGGGGGGGGGAATTGGATCTGGTTGCTTAATAGGGATGGAGGTAACATCAAGCAGCACCATCACCTTACATGTGCTGAAATATCAAAACAAAACGGCCTGTGACGACACTTACACACATAAATGGTTGTTTAAAGGTTGTAATCAGTTTAGAATTGATCCTACCTGATCCTATTGATTTTCTTATTTCCAAACATGAATTCTTTAATGGATACGAGTCTATATCTTGTGTCCCAGCAGCAATAAAGGTGAAAATGTATCCCGCCCTCCCTATATTTTGGTTCCCCACCACAAGTTTACAGCTGTATGTCAGTGCTGGCAGTAAACGCTAATGTTTTGTACTCACTCCAAGTCAGCTCGGCCAAATTCTTCCGATGAACTCGTCCCACAAGCGCTGTCAACAACACATGAGCTCACTGGGCGTGTTGGGAGAGAACTCGGCGAGCTGCGACTGTCGTCATCGGCCCAAAAAGTAACGCCGCTGCTCTATCTGTCAACTCTGGTCGCTACACAATGGAAGCTCTGTCACAAAGGCCTGCTCAGCAACTGCTCCATCATTCCTACCTGATCCTCTGTTTTATACTCTACATCATTCTAAGTACACAAGAATATTCCCCAAATTAAATGGGACTTTGGCTTAGACTCTTACTATGTAAAACCCTACATTCTAAATAAAAACATTGCACTCTTTCCTTAATTCCTTTGGTGGGGGTGTAAAGTAAAAGCCAGAGTATATGAATGATGTGAATCCCAGTCTCCCACCCTGCTGGTGCACTAACTTGCCACCCACCTTCCCTTTCCGTTTCACTACAATGAGAACCCTCCTGAGGCTTCACATGCGCACAAATACCAGAAAAACAAAGGTGGGAATCCAAACTTCTATTCTATTCTATTCTATTCAGTCAAGGGCCATGGCTCTTTGACGTGAAATGATGACTCTGTCTCTCTCTCTTTCTTTCTTTCTCTCCCTCACTCTTCCGCACATGCTCTCTCTCTCTGGGTGTGTGTGTGTGCCTAATTGGCATTGTGTCTATCTCTAAGCAGCCAGACACTCATCATGCAGCCCTCTGTGAAACAAAGGCAGGCCAGCTGATGATGCTCCTTCTCTCCATGCTGACTGTATGTTTGCACCAGCACATTTACATCAGCAGTGCTGAGGGGTGAGCGTGGCATCTTTAAAGCTTCTTCGTGTGAATGTGTGTGAGCGCTCGTTCTCGTTCTCGGAGATGGTTGCTGGATCCTCCTTATACCCCTCCTCACCTACTCCTCCTCTCCTCTCCCCCTCTCTCCCTTGACACTCACTTATATCCTTCCCACTCTTTGAGATCTAACGGTGCAGAAGCCTCCCATAAGCCCTGCTCGTGGTGTAATATGACACAGTAGGTGTGTTAGTGTGGGTTTGTTGTGCATACGTGTGTGTTCACTAAAGTGACAGACCGGGTGTGTGTATGTTTCAAAGACCTTTCCACTGTGTCCCTAATGTTATTGGGGAGTGTAAGATGAGGTCAGGGAGAAGGAGAGGGGAGTAAATGTGTGTGTGTGTGTCTATTTCTCTGCCCCACTACAGGGTACACACACAAAGAAAGAGGCAGATTCAGCATTAATATTATAAGAAACTCAGGCTCATACTGCAAAATGCAGACAATCGACCTCTAAAAGCTCTAAACCCAAAGTTTGAGTCGCAGCAGAACAAAGGAGAAGATCAACATTCTTCACCCAAACACTTGTGCCTCAAAAGGTGCACCAGTAATCCTTTAATGGAGCCACTGGTTCCAGTCATTTCTTCTATAATGGCTGGGAGTGTTGGCTTTGTCACTCTCATTTAACAGCTCCGTAACTTTAAGCAGCACGACACAGCAGCAGCACACGAACGCCTCACTGAACTGAACAGGGAACGTAGAATCTTTCTTCTTTGCTTTGATAAAATATTAAAAGCAGCTGTAATGTGACACAAACCAGAGCAGAGCAGCTGATTATGGTTTAAACGAATGAAAACCCCTTTCCATTTAATGAGCAGGGATTCTTTTGACTCCATTTTTAGCAGTCACATTGCCCTCTCCCCATTGTCACGGTAAGCGTTTCCCACACTTGGACTAAACTGCTGGTAGCACGTGCTAACACCATTGGTATTCGCAGCCACCAGTGAGTAAAAATAAAGCCAAACCACAGGCCTTTGCAGAATTCCAGGCATCTGTTAAATAATGACAGATTTGTTCTTAATAAGGCTCATCTATGTATCTGCAGCAGTTATGGCCAGGGGCGTCTCTCCTTGGCTTCAACCTTATTCAGTTTCAGCAGATGAGGAGCGAGAGCAGAGGCTGCTGAGATCGCCAGCAGATTACACAGGCCTACGTCTTTGAAGTGTTCGCCGTACAAACTGGGATATGATATGAAAAAGCGGGGGGTTCTCCTGCTGCTGCTGCTGCTGCGTGCTTGCATGTGTGTGTGTGAGAGTGTCTGTCAATGAGTCTCCCAGTGTCTGAGGGTATGTGTATAGGGTTTCCTTTGTGTGTGAGTGCATTTTCTGTTCAGCAAGATCGGAGAAGCGGTAGAAAGAATGAAAGTGTGGCAGAGTGTTTGTACACGTGTGTGTGTGTGTGTGTATGCGAAAAAAAGCCAGTTGCTGAGAGGTACGGTTCAGCATTCACACGTGATGTGAAAGTGAGCGAGAGAACAAACGCCTTTTCATTCAACTCACTGTTAGATGCTGGAAGAGCCACGCTCTCATGATGTTGGTGGCCACCTTGGGAAAGATTCCTCTCTTCTTGTTGCGCTTCTTCTCTTTATCCGGGTCGTCGTCGTCCCCTGTGCTCGGCGAGGCCACGCTGTTGTCCAGGCCATCACCTATCACGTGACAAGGAAGAGGAAGAGAGGGAGGAAGAGATCAGACACACGCGGTTTGTTTACTTCCAGCACCTGTGCGTTCAGAGGGAATAAATGCGATTTCTGAAGGAATTCTGGAGAGCTTTGTAGGCATAGACGGAGGGGTAAAGAGACACAACAATGGCAGGAAGAGATTGGCTTGAAAACAGCACCTCAGAAATGAATTCATTTTTAATACATTTTATAAATAACCCTGCCTTTCACTTTTCTCCCCCCTCACAAAACACAGCTCGCATCTTTTCCCAGAGACAGACGGGGAGGACGGGGAGCACAAAGGACGTGTAAGGTTGCATTTCCCCACTCTCCCATCCAAGCCCGCGCAGAATTGAAAATGACAGAGAGATTTAGTCTTTATTATCCTGAGGGGAAAATAGTTATTGAAGCGTCGCCCCGGCGCATTCTGCCATTTTACCTGAGGTGGAAAGAGAAACACGGCAGTACAAAAGGGGAGGTTGAGAGGAGGGGGGGAGGCAGGAAATAAAAGGAAAATGGGAGCAAGAAAGGGAAGTCGGCGGCACAAACAGCGCTAACAAAGCTAGCTGCTTTTCATAACAATGGCGTCACGGCTGCTTACAGCAACCTGTAGGGCTTCGATAAGGCTCTATTAAGGCCAGTTAACCTCACCTGAGGGGAACACAGAGACGGCTTAGAGTACCTGAGCACTGAGGGGAAGCGCGAAAGCGAAACGCTCCGTGGGTCTTTTCTTTGCATTCAAACATAACAACATCAACCTATACACACACATACACACATACACACATACACACACACACACACACACAGCAAATATTCCAAACTACCCAATTACTGTATGCGTTCTATACAGCTCTGGCAGGGAGAAAGAGACTCTTCCCATCTGTGGCCGTGAGAAGCTTAATTGTTATTATCATTATTCAAAAAGGCTCGACGAAAGCGATCGTCATAAAAGAAACATGAGTTGAGGTAAACAAGTGGCACCTTCGCCGCTGGATATTTCAATGGCGGGATAACTCACTTTTGTCCCACGTCGCCCGTCTCTCGCCTGGCAACGGAAAAAGGCGGAAAGACGGGGAAGAAATGCCGGAGCGGTGCACAGAATTGGATCCAGTTATTTATTGATTACACACAAAGCACTTCTAAAGCTCTGAGGTCTGCTCGCTGTGGTGAGAGGAGATAACTGCATTCAGGCGGGCCCGACTGCGCTGCACTGACTGGCGGAGGGCGACACCCGGCACCTATCTAAACCCTGAGCCCCCCGATTTATTGATAATTAATGGGGATGTTGGTGCTAATCCGGTTGGAGATGACTTTTTTCCAGCCTGCCACATCAATGGAATAATCAAGAGCCTAAAACCCAGGCCTTTGCTCCCCATTACCTCAGGCAAAAGAATTCCTGAAAGCATGCCTGGAGGGCACCTGAATTATATACACCATTAGGAGAGAGACGGGCTCTCAATGATCCATACGGAACAACACTCATGGCTTAGCTCTAGTACTCTCTCTCTTTCTCTCTCTCTTTCTCTCTCTCTCTTTGGCAGAAGGAGATACATATGCACACATATTGAAGGCTTTTTAATGAACCTTGCGTTTGTGGTGGAAGCGATGCTACTCAGTTTGTGGGGGATGGATACAATAAGGGTTTGCTTCCCTACTTCTCGAGTTGGTGCGATACTGATGCAAACAGACTGCAGATTGCTATTGCACAAACGCAGTGTATGTAAACATGTTGGCAGGGTCGGTCCGGGTGCTTGCAGTGATTGTCCCTGGCACCAAAAAGACCTAAGTGTCAGGGTGAAGTGTCTTTGAGCAAAGCACTCAGCCTCCCTGAACAGTTTATCCACCGTACGTCACCGGATAATGCCTGAAACATGCACACACACACTCAGTCGCACAACCCGTCCACCTACTTCCAAGACCTCTCTCTCTCTCTCTCGGGATACAAACACACTCACGTTGCAAGTTTCAATTACATCATTAGCTCCGGCCAAATGTAGCCTAGACTTAACAAGTGAGATTGTTCTGCCCACTGTGTCAAGAGGAAACACACCCAACCCTCTCCCTCTCCCTCTCTCTCTCTCTCCCTGTCTGGTGGAAAAGAGGGGTGAGCGGGGCTGCGGCCCTGTAATCCAAGACCAGATTTTCATTGGAAGCAAATGCTTTCAATCCGTCGTAAAGACCGGCTCATGTTCAGCAAAGCCTACAATAACAAACCTAGAGGCTCGTCCCGTGTGAGTTAGGAAAACAGGAGCCAACAGCCAGGTACCCGCTCCAAGAACGAGTGTGTGAGCAGTGAGCGAGCGAGTGAGCGAGTGAGGCATGATGAGAAGCATGGAGGGAAAACACAAAGGGAGCAGAGGAATCAAAGGAGAAGTCCAAAAAAGGTGTGGATGCTCTGAGGAAACTAAGTCTGACCTATGGACACACTTCACCTAGACGGGAAGAGGAAGGAGGCGTGGCGGGGAAAGGACGTCAATTTTATTGGCATTTCCATTTTCACTGCAATTTGATACCAATCACCTCTGGAAGGTCTGGGGCTAATGTCTGCTTTTCTTTAACCCCGGCATGCTATGGGAGAGTGGGAGGAGAGGGAAGAGAGGAATTATGGGAGCAAGGAAGTCTGAGGCCGGAGAGAGAGGCGTGGAAGCCGACCCTGCCGCCCGAGTTTGGCCGATGTCAACGGTCTTACCTCAGCTCGGATTTTCAGCGAGTGAGAGTGAGAGGATGAAGCAGGGAAAGAGCGAGTGAGGGAGAGACTGTGTGGGAGGGAAGGAAGCACGGAAGAGGGAGGGATGGTGGAATATTCAGTCAGAGCGGATAAGAGAGAAAGACGAAGTGCAAGCCCCAAGTCAAGCCACTAACAGGTGATGAAGGGTTGGGAAATAATGGAAATGAGAGGGAAGTAATGCTGTCTAACACACTGGAGTGAAGGAAAACCAGAGGCAGACCAGTTAGTCAGTCAGTCAGTCAGTCAGTCAGTCAGTCAGTCGGGCCGCGTAAACATTAATGTGTGTACATTTTTAAACACATTTCTGTCGGTTTTGGTGGCCGATCTTTCAGCAAAGCTCTCCAGAGTGGGCGCGTTTTGAAAAGCACTCGCTCGCTCTCACGTTGTAGCATAGATGGGAAAATTGAGCTTTGTGGAAACGCTGACGTGTAATTGCCATGTGACCTCAGGCGCCTGTCAAGTGAGCCATTTTTGAGAATTCTGACACGCTGTCCCGCTCGTTTCTCCATATTTGCTCTGCTTACGCACCAGACTTTGAAAACGGCTCGGTGGAATTGGAACAAAGCCGTCGGTACAAGAAGCTAACGCGAAAACAGCGATCGAACCTACTACACTGTGAAAGATGCTGTTTATCCAGCAGCAAACCATCTAGTCAGACAGTCAGACAGAGTTCTGCTAGTATAATTAGTCAGTCAGTACGTTACCTAAACAGATGCGCATCCAGCTACTAAGCTGGTCAGGCATAACACAACTTTATCAGTCATCTGGTTAGCTAGTCAGTCCCCCAGTCAGTTAGCAAGCTAGTCAGGCCGTAAGCTAGTCAGCCAAAGAACCAGTCAGTCATTCATGCACACAGACACACACACACACACACACACAGGCTGCCAGGCTCATTAGGAGCATCAGCAGGCTGTAACTGTGGGCCGCGTGAAGCACAGGGCAGCCAGGCTAGCGAGCTCCAGTCTCCCCACGAGGAAACGCCACGGGCACAACTCTGGGCCCGGCCCGCGGATCAGCCGCCGCCACGTCTCTGCGCACGGGTTAGAGGAGGGGCCGAGAGAGAGAGAGAGAGAGAGAGAGAGAGAGGGAGAGATGTGTCGGGGTGTGTGTGTGTGTGAGGGGGGTGGCACTGAATCAATGCAGGACGGTGGGGGTGCGTGTTCGTGTGTGAAGATTGCACGCATGCATGGATGTGCATTGGTCTGTATGTGTGTTTCTCTCGCTTGCTTTCTTTATGCATGTTTCCAGAAGCCAGAAGCTCCCTGAGTGTGTGTGTGTGTGTGTGTGTGTGTGTGTGTGTGTGTGTGTGTGTGTCTGTGTGTGTGTGTGTCTGTGTGTGTGTGTGTCTGTGTCTATGTCTGTGTGTGTGTGTGTGTGTGTGGCAATTAGGGAGCAGGCCAGTGACTGGAAGGAGCCAGGGGCAGTTGAAATGCCCCGGGGCCAACCAAGGGAAGGAATATTTTATCAGTCCCCTCACATGCTGTATACACAAATACACACTCGCACAAACACACACACAGAGACACACACACACATACGGGGCACGAGCAAACAGATAATGACGTAAAAACTAGGTTAGCTTTCTTCATTAGCATTAGCTAAACAGGCACTTCTATGCTCATTCAGCTTCAGTGAGTCTGTTTCAGCGTCTCTCACCACTACACGACTCATTCTTGCCTTTTCCCTCCTTCCTACTTCATTACTTCTCTCTCTCTCTCTCTCTCTCTCTCTCTCTCTCTCCCTCCCTCCCTCTCTCTCTCTGCTGCAGGGTTTGGATGGAGGATTTGCACAGTGGATGAGGAGCAAGTGTTGGGGATTTAGGGGTGAAGCGCTGTTATCTTGCTGCATTGTTGTACGTCTGAAGTTTTCTTTTCTCCGCGCCAAACCACGGCAAACTAATTAAATATCCCTGAGCACAGTTAAACCGGTCTGCTCCATGTCGTCAGGCTGCACGTTTGGTTTGCAGCGCCTCGGCTCCTGCTTCCTCCCTTCCTTACCTCTCCCGTGTCTTAATCAATTCTCAGCATCTGAGTGTCTCAAGGCGTACCCTGACATTATCAAGCACTATCTAGGCTAATCTGTTATGATCTGATTATGAACCGTCCCTCGGCCCGAGACGGAGCTGGGCGCTACCTGCCCCCTCCGTGTGGGCACATGTGCCATTCCGAGGTGTCAGCCTTTTTTCTGCTGCCTGGCAAATTAACAGCCGTGGATTCACCAGTCAGTCATCTGTGAACCGCGAGCTTGTCAGATGTGTCCCTTCCAGCGCGACATGAAAGAATAATGACATTTAGCTTTCTAATAACCGTGTTCTTGCTTCACAGAAGTACAACTGAGGTGAGAATTACAGGTTATTAATACTAGCTTTGGTGCTAGATGCCATAAGTGGGATCCTGTGTGAATCACTTACAGATGGCTAAGCGTTTTCAGATGATATTGTGAGGTTTTATAGGCTGTAGATGGACTGAGAGGAGACAGGCCTTTGAGTTTATTACACAGCATTTAGTCTACGGGCTATTTGGTGCAAGAGAGTGTATTTCACAGTGTGTGAGTGACCTGGATCTGATCTCTCACGGGCCGCTCCTCGAGTTTCACACCACAGAAAGCTCACATGACCCCGGGTTGGCTGCCCAGACAAGGCCCAGGCCTTAGGGGCAGGCGAGCAGAGAAACTCTTACACACACACTCAAAACATGATACACAGAACTCACACATGCTGATGCACATGCACAAAGTGCTCCCTGGTTCTCCCTCTTGACACTCATGTGGCTTATATGGCGGCGCACACACAGAGAAACACACGTTACATTCCCAGAAATCCTCAGAGGGGTAAAGAAGGGCGAGCAAGAGGGAGGGAAGAAGGGAGAGGGGGAAAGGGTGGGAGGTGAGGGAGGAAGAGAAGGGGAAAAAAGTGGCATTTATTGTATTCAGGCCATTCATAAGCTTCAGACTCGTGGGGGTATAGGGGGTAGCAGGCAGTGGGGGGTTCCCTTTGCACGGCTCTGCAGGCCCCTCCCACCTCCAAATATTCAGGACATGCTGGAATTCCGTGCAACGCAATTCCCAAGTAGGGGTGAGCACGCACACACACACACACACACATAATCTCCCCTTTATTACCCCCAAAACAGATCCACACTTAAACACAAACGCACTCACATGCACAATTTCCATAAGATCTTCTATGCAACTTTCCAATGACCACCAAAGTATTCTAAACTAACACACACATGCATGCACGCACGCGCACACGCACACACGCACACACACATACACACACACACACACACACACACACTCTTCAGTACAAAACGCTCTCTGTGACCAATGCTGTTTTGCCTCCCTTTTATTCCAAAAGAGGAGGAGGAGAGAAATCCCCTCGACTATTCCGTGGATAATGACATGCGCTGTCGACAACACAATATGGCTCGTCTAGACTTCCTTTCCTGCCCTTAAAAAGAGACACTCGACTATTTTCAGATCTTTGCTCCATTTCCAGCCGCCGCGTAGAGATTACATCAGTTTGTAGTGTAAATGATTCCTCGCAGAACATACACAGTTTGCGCCAAACCGAGGAAAAAACGGTAACATAGACAGATGAAACTTATCATTATCGTAACAGAAAGGAGGAAATTGCCAGGTAAACAGTTGGGGAGAGGTAAGTAATTGCTTCCTGTAATCAAAGACAATTGCATTGAAATAATTACAGTAAATAATGAGTGCAGTGCAATAACAAAGCAGTTATTTTCAGTGATGACAGCGGAGTGGATCGCTGCTGACAGATTCAATAATGAGAGTAACCGGTGAGTCATTTACATGGCCTATTTGTAATTAAAGCACACTGGAGACTTGTTGTTGGGAGAATTTTGCACCAAGTTCAAAGCGATTATTTAATTTGTGGTGATGATTTGTGGCTGATTTCGCCGACGTGCCACCAACTGATGCTTTAAGTCCAACGTGAAGATGCCAATTATTCTGTTTACTCATTAATTCAAAATGTGTGTCTGCGAGCTTCAGGTCTGTGAGGGATTAAGTGTGTGAGGTGAAAGTGTGTGTGTGTGTGTGTGTGTTTGTGTGTCTCTGTGTATTATGGGTGAGGCCCATCCACTGTTGGGGGGAGGGACTGTTGACATAGCCATAGGTGATGGCAAAAATGTCAGTGTAAATGTGACTGCTCTCTCTGTGCCATTTCCCTGTAAAGGGTCATCACCACAGGCTGCCTCACACGCTGGAAACTGCCTCAAGCGCGGGGGCACCGACACGACATTAAACTCCAGCATGCCTCCACGCGCACACACACACACACACACAACGCCACTGCCTTTTATTCCCGCTTTCAGTTCAGTAGAGAGAGAAAGAATGGGAAGGAAGAGAGCGAAGGTATAACCTAAAATGAAAGTGTAGGTCCATGAATTTACCCTTTCATGTCGAGCACGTTGGCCGTGTAAGTATTGATTTTTTCCCTCTCGCCTTTGTGCTGCCGCGTTCTCTTTTCTAACTTGAAGATAGGAGGCCAGTGCTGGTTCAAATAGGAGCACTTTGAGGGGAGGGGGGTGCTCTTGTAGATTGTCTGTCTCGGAGAAGGGAAGCCCTCGCTCACACATGCACACACACACACACACACACACACACACACACACACACACACAAACACACACAGATCCAGAAGGTCCCCCGAAATCTTGGCCCCATTTTTGCCGCTTTCGCTTTCGCACTCTTAACTCTCACCCTCTCGTCGATGCCGCTGCCTCTCAGATGGCTTGCGACACCTTCCACTCGCCAAGAGAGGGAAGAGAGAGAGAGAATAAAAGAGTCGACCGCGGAGGAAGAAGCGAAGGGGCAAAGGGATGCAAGAGAGGACAAGGACCACAACAAAAGCTAAAAGCCACTTAACAGCACAATGGCGTGGCAGCCCTCTGCAAACGTCAGCTGATGCACTGAAGGGCGTTCCAGAGTCCTTCAGCGCCGACACGGGACAAAGACAGAATCCTAAAGAGGGAAACCTTCAGCAGGATTTAAGGAGAGACTTCCCACTTCAACTTACAGACATCTGGTGTAAATGCACACTTTCACTACCAGTAAACTAGATTTACTTGTGAAAGCCCTCTAATGAAACATCAAAGATAAACATAAAATCATCCTGCACTCTGTGTTAACGCATCTTTTCAGGGCAGATGTTAATCTGAGAACCTTCTATTAGGCTGAAGCCTCCTTGAAATTTGAAATGGTAGCGCCGTCCGCCCTGCACCAGCCCGATATTTGACTTCTTGAAGACTTCTAACAACCTTTTTGCTCCATTTTACCAACTAAAATTAAGCCAAAACACAACATGTCAGTCTATTCTCTCTGTAATCACCCTGTTTGGGTGTTGGTGCCATTGAGCAAACCCGAGAAGTCAGGAAGTTTATTTTTCAGACCTTCTCTCTCTCTCTCTCCCTCTCCCTCTCCCTATCTCTCTCTCTCACTCACTTGCTCGCTCAGTCCCTTTTTCCACATGGTAGCTATCTTCATGACACAGCCTCTGATAAGCGCTCATAATGCAGCAGGATTTTCCCACTCGTGCTAACCTATCTGTACCAGCCAAACTGCAGCATGTAGTTAGATAATATAGGAACGCTAACCCCGCGGTGGGACGAGCTAATAATAGTGCGTCGGCTTCCAGTGGAGTTTTTGGAATAACACAGGGTTTTAGTATTGCGAGGAAGTATAATACACTCAGCACCCACGGGCTAAAGTTACAGAGGAGGTGGTGAGGAAAAGAGGATAAGTCGTTTTGTGAGTTACAGCCTGCTCTGTTTTAATACTTTTGCTTGGTGCATTTGTATTTTAGGGATTTTAGCTGATTTACAACGAACAAACAGGAGGCTTTAATGGTGGCTGACACCCACTGGCTATAGTGAGGATCAAGCCTGTGATGTTTTCCTGACAGGACGGGCTCAAAAGTCAACCGTGCCGCCTCCAATAAGTAATAAATAATACGCAAAGTATATGTGCTGCATGTCCGCCGCCCTCTCCTTGTCTGTGTGTCTTGATAGGCACAGGATGTGGTCTTGTGGGGATGTGGGGGATTTGTAGTCCTATCAGCTGCCCCATACGTGGGCCAGATAAGGTTTTCGGGGGGGACAGAGGAAAAGGAAGCGAGTGGGCGCACAGCAGGCCTACTTCCTGTGGCACTTGGGCCCATGTGGACGGCAGCGATATGCCCCCCCGTGGATGCCGGCGCTCTTGTGACACACTCCCACCGGGTTACTTCCTGAAAGAGGCAGCCCTCTCCTGGGGGTGACTTCCTGTAAGACTCTGACCCCTCTGCCGCTACTTCCTCCAGAGAGAATCTCAGCCGAGCAAAGACCTAAGACTGCCCCTGGGAGCTTGAGTATACAATATAGATGCACGGTAAGTGTGTGTTTGTGTGTGTGTGTGTGTGTGTGTGTGTGTGTGTGTGTGTGTTTAGTCCAAAGGTTATCACTGATGAGAATCCCCCTGGTCCCTCCCCATCTCTTTGAGTTTCACTGGCTCAGAGCGAGTGGCAATGATCAGGTTTCATCCAAATGTGTGGTTGTGTGTGTGCACCACAAGAGGCATGCCTGGTGTGGCTTTGCAAACACAAAAACAAACGCCCTCTCCTGCCCCCCCGACCACTGCTTTTGTGTTTACCTATTTGTTATCTACCCTAACCCATCCTCCTCCTGTCTTTCTCCTTATCTCTCAGCTCAATCCCTCTAGCAGGTATCCATGTCAGAAAAGACCAAGTGGAGGAGAGGAGGGGGCATGGAGGGCAGCATGTTTGGCCTGGGTCAACCTCAGGTCAAGCTTTGGCCCAGTGTGTGTCACATAACACACACAAAATGTCCCCAACAGCACAGATACATTTTTAACGGACACGTCAGCTATTGACGGGATCAAACCTGTGACCCCTTCAGTCACAGGTCGAGCTCTTCGCACTTTCCGGATCACAGCGGATAGATCGGGGGGGAAAGCTATTTACTGAGGCAACCAATTAAAACGAACGTGAGCGCCTCTGACTTGTGAGGGACGAAGGAGTCAGGTACGATGTGTGAGTGCGGGGTTTATCAAATAAGCGGCGACAAAAATTAAAGTAGCTTCGACCCATATTCCCGCGATTTAAAGAATCCTGGGGGATGCCGGCTTTGAGCAAATATGGCACTTCTGCTGGTGTTTTGCCGGCATGAAATTGGCTTTGTGTGGGTGTCGTTTGGAGAGCGGGCTGGTAAATTCTCCAGTTCTTTTGTTAGGGAAGAAGGAAGGAGGGGGGGGGGGGGCTCCATGCATAATGTTCTTAGCCAGGGAGGTCTGGAAACTGTGTCCATAAATTGAATTATTTCAATTTGAGAGAGAGAGAAAGAGAGAGAGAGGAGAGAGAGAGAAGGAGAATAATGGAGAGGGGCTATGAGCTTGTGTGCACTGCATTTACATGTGAACGTATGCATGGTGTATGTTGATGGAAAGAGAGAGAGGGAGGGGGAGAGAGAGAGAGAGAGAGAGAGAGAGAGAGAGAGAGAGAGAGAGAGAGAGAGAGAGAGAGAGAGAGAGAGACTATGGGGCTCATATTTACAAGTGAGAATACAAACCCAGTTGCATGAGATTAGAGAGGCCAAATGTTACCTTACAGCTGGAAGCTATAGAGGATTTAAAAAGCACCGCTGACGCCTGAGTGAGGACGGAAACCGTATGGATTCTGTGGATTCTGTGTCTTATTTGAAGGGAAAGTAAAAACACTTTGTCAGGCTGAGCCGTTTATATCCTTTAAACGTTTAAGATCGGAAGTCGGGTCGGTAGTAAAAACAAATACTCGTACATTGAGTATCAACACGGCGAGATGAAAATGTTTTTTAAAAATGCTGAAACAACAGATACCAGTGTGGGTGTGTTTGTGGAGAGAGAGAGAGAGAGAGAGAGAGAGAGAGAGAGAGAGAGAGAGAGAGAGAGAGAGAGAGAGAGAGAGAGAGAGAGAGAGTGGTGTGTTTTTGGGCGGGTGGGGGGTGAAAATATTCCTGACACAATATAAATGGTTGGGGGACCATATGGCAAACTGGCAGCAAGCTATTTATCCTTATCCTCTTTGGAGGCTAAAATTAGCACTTCGCTGTTTGTAGCTTTAAGCTGGACTCCAACCACTGTGATGGGGCTAATAATACAGCAAAAACAGCCCAGCTGGCACAATTACTCCTCCTCTGCTACCTTGTTTCTATCTTTATCTCCTCACGCCTCCTCCTGGCGTCTGTCCATGTCCCTCCATCATCTCCATCTCTTAGCCTCTCCCGCGCCGCCTTTGCTCTCGGCGGAAACTGTGCAAAAATGTGTCATGTTCTGACCACTCCGTCCTACATTTCCAGAGTAAATCTCAGCAAAAGCGGGTATATTAATATAGCATAAGTAGCTATCACTCCAGCCAGGTTCACTTATAAGCACATATGTCAGGAAAGCCTGGATTTCCTGAACAGGAACCCCCTCGGCTAGCTTAAGAGCGTAGGATGATGGGGCTAATCTCTTTATCAAAAGCTTAAATAAACGTTGGCACTCTGCGTGTGTGTGTGTTTGTGTAAGTGTGTGTGTGCGTACGTGTGTATGCTAGTTGCCTATGTGTGTGTGTGTGTGTGTGTGTGTTCTTGTGCGAGCCAAGGGGCCAAACAATGCCATTCCAGTGAACAACGTGCTAATACCCTGTTTATTTGCTCTCACCATCTCACTCTCCATCATTCAACTCCTCTTTCCTCTCTTCTACCAACCCCCAGTGAATGACCACACGGACACACACACACACACACACACACACACACACACACACACTGTGGTCACTGAAGAGACTCTTCAGCTTTCTCAATGTTTTTCGGGGGTTTAGATGTATGAATTAGCAAAAACGAGATGAGTGAAAGCAGCCGCACTGAGCAGCACGTGTGAGCTTCATGAGGCAAAACACACATTTATGTGTCAATTCACAAAGTAACACGAGACAACAAACAAAACAATCTAACTAGCAAATAACCCTTTTGCATCTCTCTCTCTCTCTCTCTCTCTACTTTAACACCTTGCATATGTCCACATGCAAATGAAACACAAATAAGCTCATTGTCCTTCTCCATTATTCTCTCTCTCTCTCTCTCTCTTTCTCTCTCTCTATCCCTCTAATTGAAATAATACATAATAATTGTGTGTGTGTGATTCTAGACACACACACAAACACACACACGTATACTAATAATTTCACAAACAAATGAGCCTGCTTCAATTTCCAGACTACCAGCGTCCTCATTCATTTGCGCGAGTGTATTACCACATCTCCACTTGTTTACACTTGCAAATCAAAGCTGCAGAGTTTCACTGGAACAGTTGATATCCAGTCATTAGACAAAAGTGGCACCTTTTTAAAAAAAAGATGATTACATGTTAATTAGGATGCTTCACCTAGAAATAACACACCGTGGAGTGTTTGAATGACAAAATGTTGTTTTAGAGGGCCTGAATGTGTACAGCATCCTATCACAACTCACAATTTCTATGTCATCTATACTTTAATGCCTGATCTCACATACAGTCAACAGGAAACACAGAAGATTTTTAAGAGCTTGTTGTCACCATGTTTACACGTTGAAGGTCTTTGGTCATAATCTGAAGAAGAGACACTTGACGCGGCACAAAGGAGTGTATGTATGCAAATAGTATCTTTTAGCAAACACCAGTAATTAGATATCGACATTTGGCATTCACGCCAGTCGCAAATTAAAGAAGAGCGCTTCCTGTAAACAGACAGCGAGAATGTGTCTACATCATTAGCGTGCCACAATTATAGCATGGGAGCTAAAGATACATTTCCCTCCCGCTTTGCACTCCCTCGCCGGAGCAAATGAAGTAGAACCTCCTTTTTCCAAATGAGCGGCTGCTGTGCCCTCCTTTGGAGCAGCAGCCAACTGTGTGGTGTGATCCAAGAGCATTTATGTGTGCCATAAGTACGACAACACAACAAGGAGGGAAACAGGGAAAAAGCATGCGCAAAGACAAGAGAAGAAGAGACGAAGACGTTCAAAATGAAACGTGTCTGGAGCAAACGAGCGCTCGAGAAAATAGAGAGCAGAGCTAGTTTGTGTGTGTGTGAGCATGACACGGATGAATATGTATTTCATGTAAATGGTGCACACCAGGCACCCCGTAATGGCCTGGGCCAGACTTTGCATTTCTTTGGTCATGCAAACACGCCCACATGTGAACCGACAAGACAAGAACGGCGGAGAGAACGCCGGACAGAGTTCAAATCATACAAAACATTCTTATTCGCCTCCGGATCGTGCGACCGATTCCTCCCAATTGACGTTGAAGGAGTGGATAGAGAGAAAGAAGATGGGAGGAGAAAATCACAGACGGATCGCATGCAAACTTGATGCTCCTATGACACACGCACACACGGAGCACACATACATCTGAAAGTTAAACAGTCAAATTAGCAGCTGACATCTTATCACAGTTATACGGCTCTTATCTCCTTGCGGGCGACGATAAAAACGCAAACTCGCAAAAGCAGAGCGATTCAAGTGTGAAAGAGAAGAGAGGAGAGGAGAGGAGAGGAGAGGAGAGGAGAGGAGATCACTCTCTTGTGTTTGTGACTCTTTGTGCGATGTGACCATGGGCAGGGTGACACTGGGCTTAATCCCAAACGCAAACTGACCTCCTGCTGTGGGAACCTGATACAATTTCCTCTTTTCTTTGAGGGGGGGGGGGCAAACCCAGGCCATGCCAAGTGCACTTATTACACACGGAGCAATAAAAAGTCGTCCAGGGCGAGCGACTACACGCTAGATGAGTCGTGGGCCGCGGTCGTAAACGCTTCAGCAGCAGAGAATGAAGAAGGTCGCGATTGGCTGCTGAAAGGCCAAACATCTCTTTTTCCCACGTAAGCGCAGATAATAATGTTTGCGATGCCGTAAACGCAGTTAAGGCTTAATAAACATCGCTACCGGCAACGGCGAGCCGTCGTGGGATGGGATGTTCTCGCTCTCCACACAATTACCCTCGACACCTTTCAGATATCGATTTTCATAAACAGCCGTGAGAACAGAAAGTTATGTCCATAACTCCTGCGACCCTGCCGGTGTTAGAGAGGGAGAGAGAGAGAGAGGGAGAGGGAGAGAGTGAGAGAGAGAGAGAGAGAGAGACGGGAACATGCCTATACACAGGAAGAGACACATGCTTACACACACGCACACACACACACATTTGCCTTTAACCCCCTGAGGGACGTATAGAGCGAGCTCCAGCTGACCCGGGCCACGGCTCCTTCACCTCTGAACTGGCAGAGGAGACTTCTCTGTTTGCTAGCAGTGCACACACACGCATCAATACACACTCTCTCAATATACACACTCTCTCTCTCTCTCTCCCTCTTTCTCTGTCTCTTTCACTATATCCTTCCTTCTCTCTCCTCTCATCCCTCATTTGGCCGCTGCAGGCTTTGTCTCTTCCCCCTCTTACCGCCACCTCTCCTCTACATCACTCGGAGGAAATCAAAGGGAGAAACTGGGCCTGCATGTGTGTGTGCCAGCTCCTTATCCACACCTCCAGTAACACACACTGTGCCCAGACTAATCAAGGCAGCCGCACACCTTTTATCTGCCCACAGCAACCTGGCATCTAAACTGATTACCGGGAAAGCTGGACGCCGCTAAGACAATTACTGGACTCAGGATCGTCCTCCATGATGTCTAGACAACGTCTAGACAACCTACATGTCAAACTTCCCAGCACAGATTCTATTAAGCTCTATGAGTGTCTGTTAATAACAGTAGATTTGTGTCTTTGTCTGTGTGTATTTAAGAAAAACAATATAAAACAATGAAGTACCCTCAAAACTGGGCACACAGTGTTTCATATTATGTGTAAAAAGTGCAAATTGTTCATATCGTGGATGTGATTTTCCCACCATCACTCAATAAGTATTACAGCTAATTATCATTAACAAAACAACATCAAAGAGAGTTTTGTGATTGTTGTTTGTGCACCAATGCTGTCAATTCATAACAAGTTGTGTAAGGATACTGGGAGAGAAAAGGCTGGTGAGAGAGGAGTACACACACACACACACACTCACACTCACAGCTCTCCTTTCCAGTCTACTGGACAATCGGACCAATTAATGGGTGACTTTGAGCGAGGCCACGTGAAGCCGAGTGATTGGCCGAGCCGAGCCTGGCCTCTGATTGCCTGGCACCTCCGTCCGTGTCCCCGTCTGCCCGCCCCGGGCCTGGAAAGCGGCCAATCAGGAGACAGAGAGCCTCGGCTCCGCTCTGGCCTGACCTTGTTACAGGGCAGCGAGGCCACAGGGCGGGCGGATGGATGGATGACAACACCAGGAATATTGCAATCGATGAGGATTCAGGAACAGCGAAAGGTTTCAGATGAAAGACAGCAAACAAACCTCATCCAACCAGGAAAACCTACTCAGATAAACTCCATTTATTCATTTGTTTTCTGTCATTTCTGCTCAGATTCATTCACATCCCTCAGTCAGTCAACATCAATATCAGACTCCATCTATTAAGTTGAATGATTCTGCAGGTAAATTAGAATAATTCGCTCAGGAACAAAACGATCTCACGAGCTCTAAAAATAGCCGCTTGCCTCGGTGCATTCATGAGGCCGTTCACACAGCAGACGTGAACATAACGGGAATAATACATTTGGTGTCGAACATTTTAGAAAAATAAAAAACGCCCTGAGGTGGATGTCAGACTGAGAGAACAGTGAGGTCGCTCCTCTCCACAGCAGCAATGTATGCAGACAATAACACGTGGCCTCACAGGGTGCTGTTTGCCTTGGCGCAGCGCTCTGTACTCTTTACAAAAGCTCTGGTAATTGGTGATACATATCTAATATCGCCAGTCATCGCCTTTCTCCCTGGACGTTTCTGACTGCGGCAGAGGGGAAACCCTGTAGCTTTCACCAAACACGAGGAACGCTCGGCACTCCGGCTGAACCGAGTGTTATTCTGTTTCCCTCCCACCCACCCTCCTCGCTGCTCGTCTGGCCCTCGGAGAAGCCAGGGGATGTCCTTACAAATTCACACAGGCAAAGAGGAGCACTTTATTCTGGGAGAAGAAGAGAGAGCCCCGGTCATGTCCGTAAGGGACCCACAACGCAGGCATACATGATGTGTGAGCTTCTCTGCTGCCCTCCGAGCGTTACTCTTCACAGAGACGCCTGATCCCGAGCACAACAGCTCCAGCTCGGCTTCTCCACGGTGCTTCTGGGTATTAAACAAAGGGGCCTGTTGGTAGGAGCGAGCTAGCAAACAGCTGGGCTAATAGAGTGGGACTAATTAACTACAGCAACCGCTCTCTGACTCGCCCTGTCGAAGCTTGCCCGATGTTTACAAAGATCTCCGGGAGAAAGGGAGGAGGAGGAGGAGGAGGAGGAGGAGGAGAGAGCTTCTTCTTTGTCTGTTCCTAAGGGAGAGACCCAGAACAGATTTTAATGACATGTGTGAAGCAAATGTGATCCTCCCTCCATTTTTATCCTGACCGCCAATGGAATTTGCTGCTTAAAAAAAAAGAGATACCACCAATATTGCAGTCAAAGCTTGAACACCCATAACCATAAGCAGCCACCATAGAAGCATCATTGCCACATGCGACAAAACACATTTCTCACATTCTCGCTATGACACCAGAAAACCACTAAATGGCAAAACAGCTCTGAACACAAAGTCTGAGGCTTATCATTTAATATCCGACTTAAAAACAAGTTTATAATTAAGACTTTTCCATATACAGATGGGCAGTGATGCATTCAGGGGCGGGTTAGCATGTGTTTGTCTCCGGAATACCCGGAGAAAACGAGAGGAGAGCAGAGTTCACTCGTTAAAGGCAGGAGCCCTCAGCCATCCGGCATCCTTCCATCCTCGGAGCTGATTCGCTCTGCTGGAGGGCGAGGATGGAGGGAGGAAGAGGGCAAACATGGAGAGAGAGAGAGAGAGAGAGAGAGAGAGAGAGAGAGAGAGAGAGAGAGGAGGAAAGGGAGGAAGGGGAGAGTGCAAGGGGGAGATGGTGGATTGATAGATTGAGGAGTCTACAGGGTGGATAAGGATGGATGAATGCGAGAACGAGAGAGTGAGTGAAGGAGAGGAAGTTATTAGACATGTGCAGGAGGAAGGAAAGGAAGGAAGAGAGAGCGAGTGAGAGAGAGTGATAGAGAGAAAGGTCAGTGAGTAAGCAATCTGCAGAAGGTAGAAGAGGGGCGTCAAGGAAAAACGTACACGAGTAAGAATGTGAGCAAAGAGTAAGAGGAGAAGAAGAAGTGGACGAACAAGAGAGGCAGAGAGAGAGGAAGGGAGTGAAAGTGCAACACGTGCAAAGATTAGAGTGACGGGGAGAGAAGGACAGAGGAGGGAAATGAAGACGAGAAGAAAGAAACAACACAGACAAAACAAAGTGAGGAGAAAGCAAATAAACAGAGTAAGAGACAGTGGGAGGAGAGAGAGAGAGAGAGACACACACACGGGACATAGAAGGAGAGGAAGAGAGAGAGTAGGTGGGTGACAAGGGAGAAGGGGAGAAGAGAAGGAGGATGTGAAGATGCAAGAGAGGAAGAGGAGGAGGAGAGCGAGGGAGGAAAGAGGCCAAGCAAAGAGCCAAACAGATAAATAACCAGCTTACCGGGATTATCAAGTGGCTGACGCGTAATTTAGCCCAGCCGACATGATCGTAACCCACAGAACCCTAAACCCAGTCCAACATGGCCGCCGCCCGTGTTTGCTGTGGTTGCCACGGCAGCAAACACCATATTTACATCGTTTTTACTGACGCACGCAACTTTAAACCCGAGCTAATTTGATTTAACCATTTTAAGGAACACTACAGGTAGCACACACACACACACACCTCACGTTTAGCTCAGAACTCACGTGTGGCACTCGGAATCAAAGCGCCTCTTTCATTCAACGGAACACATACACACACAGACACACACACACACTACCCCATGTTTTACCCTCTGGTGAACTTCAACAACAAACAGAAAGCTACAATGGCTGTGAGTGTGGGGGGGTAGAAAGAGATGATGAGAAAGAGACAGAGAGAGAGAGAGAGGGAGAGAGAGAAAGACAGAGAGAGAGAGAGAGAGAGAGACAGAGAGAGAGAGAGAGAGGGAGAGAGAGAAAGACAGAGAGAGGCAGAGAGAGAGAGACAGAGAGAGAGAGAGGGAGAGAGAGAGAGAGAGAGAGAGAGAGAGAGAGAGAGAGAGAGAGAGAGAGAGAGAGAGAGAGGGAGGGTCAATAATTGGAAAGATGTGAAAAATGAAGTGTCAGTTTGGTCAATAGAGGGCAAAGGTCACCGAAGCCAGAGCCCAAAATCAGCACAGAGCACGCTCATTAGAGCAACCACTCAGATTGCTCCTGGCTGCCCCAGATCATTAGTCATCAGACGTGGAGGTGCACACACACACACACACACACACACACACACACACACACAGACCAAATGTTGCTTTGTCTACCCTCTTTGCCTGCCTGTCGCTTCACACACTTTCCTGTCTTTCTGCTCCTCTTCCCCCTCATCCGTGTCTCCGTCCCTCAGCCCGGCTCGTTCTTACCGAGACGGGATGAAGGCGGAGACAATGAAATGAGAGTGTGTGTGTGTGTCGGTATATAAATGGCTGCTGGTTTGAGTGGAGGCACGGCTGCCCTGTGCGCTCCCACCCAGACTCTGCCTCCTGCATCCTGCCTCCTGTCTCCCGTCTCCTGCCTCCTGCCTCCTGGCACTGGCAACCCTGCAAACTGCTCGCCTTGACATCGCCTTCAATAATATATGAAGTTGCTTTTTTGCCTACAGTTTGTTTGCAACGCTGCACCAGCACCACTGACCCACTCTCCCCCACGCTGCTTTATTCTCCCTCACACACACACACACCACACACACACACACACACACCACACACACAGACCTGGCCAGGCATATCTGGTCAAAGTCAGTTGAAATAAATACAAAATCAAATCAGTAAGTATTTACTTCAAAGAACCTAATCTTAATAGCATCTAAAGCATTTTACAAAGTCTAGAATGAAATATAATAACAAATCTTCTTTGACGCCACATGGCAATCACCAATTTTTGAGTTTTGTAAACCATCAAATTTTCCCGCAGCCTTAGAAAGAACAGTTATGGTAGAAAGGTTCTTCAATAAGAGGGTAGACAGAAGAGTCGCTCCCCACACTGACAGCTCTGTGCAGCTCTATACAGCTCTGTACAGCTCTGTGCAGCTCTATACAGCTCTGTGCAGCTCTGTGCAGCTCTGTGCAGTAAACTAGATGTCACATACATCAAACAACACGTATGTCTTGCGGCCATGAGAGGGGAAAGTGTGTGTTCTGGGATAAATTGCGAGCAGATACACGCAAACTGCAACCAACTGCATACCACAGGGTTATCCACTGAGATGAAATGACCTCTTAGACCCTGAAAGGTCCAGAGGTGCTCTTCCAGTAGGTGACCCTCACCTCTGACCTCTGGGGGACAAGAAAAAGACGCAAGGAATGACGTTTGGTTTCTTACCTTGTTCGCTGCTGTTATCGCCGCTGTGTGATGTGTGTCCGCCGCTGGACGGTCCCGGTGTGCCGCCGGAGCGTGTGGACGCCGTGTCGTCGTGATCTCTGTTCCAGGACGTCTATCACAAAGAGAGAGGGAAAGAGAGAGAGAGACTTTGAGTATATGCATAATGATTAAATTTGATGCTTTGATTGTGTGAAAAGAGGGCACAGACGCGTACACACACACACACCCCACACACACTTTCTCTAACTCACGGCACGGTTACATACTACGTAAGCCCCTGCAACAGTCGCACAGAGCGAGGATTATTGGGGCTCAGCGAAAAGAGAGTCTGGGGCGAATAGCGAGCGAAACATGTTGTACGTGTTCCCAGCTTTCTGAGGCATGCAGTCCACGGCTGCCTCCATTTGGCTCAAACCACTAGCAGATGAAAATACAAAACAGCTACAACTTAAGATAGACCAGAGTCAGCGCCAGGGAATGATGTCATCCCAGCAGAGCGGAGCAGGGAGACGGTGGGAGAGAGAGAGAGTGTGTGTGTGTGTGTATGTATGTGTGTGTGGACTTAAAAATGGATTATTTTGTCCACAAATGAGACAGAAGAAAGAAAATAGATGACCACCTCACTGACTAATGCTTCAAATTTCATTTCAGGGAAAATTCTGAGCCAAGACAGAGTTTAAACACACTGCTCTAGAGAACAAAGCAAAACAAAAATAGCACAAGACAGACAAAACCAAAGCTGATTTAAACTTTGACCCCTCACAGGGAAACGTTCACACAAACCCAAGAAATAATAAAGTGCAAGTCCAGGATTGTGACTCAACTCGAATCGACTCAGCTTGATGACCTAAGACCAGTTACTTCCTCCTGGTTAGTTCCATCAAACACAAGCATCTGATTTGTGTGTGTGTGTGTGTGTATGTGTGTGTCTAAAGGGAAAAGCGATGCTCCCAGGCTAGAAGAGTGTCAGCTGTGCACCGGATGGTAGGGAGTGAAATGGTCCAGGCAGGAGAATAAAGTTAAATAACACACACACACCAGCGTGCGCACACACACACGCACATAAACACACAAACCAACAATATGGAGATACGCATACTGTTTCCTCACACACATACTGACTCAGAGTTTCTACTTTACACGCAAACATATACAGAATGAACTGTATGAACGCACACAAACCACACACTGCCCCCTGTGGAGCTGCGACGTACTACCGTAAGTAAACCAGATGTTACTTCTTATCTCTCAATACCTCTGAAAGGCAACATTAGCGCAGAGGACAGGAGAGAAAACAGACTATAAAACACAGGGAAATGGAATCTATGGTCACACACACACACACGGCTAGCTATTACGTGCAAAGACACAACAAACAACACACACACACGCGTGCTCTCAGGCCAGCCCGTGTGAGCCCGTCACTGCCTCTTCAAATCAAATGAAGCCGATATGGAGGGGCAATGTGGCGTTTGCATCACGCTTTGAGTGCTACGTGACGAAATGAGTGATAGAAACCCGCAGAGAGGAAGGGGAGGCGGGGGGGACGCGCTGGAGAACAACTGGTTTCAATTGGAAGTCTGTGCGAGGCTCTGGCCCTCTGAGAAAGAGTTGGAGCCGAGTTTAGAGTTGTGAAAAAGAAAAAAAACAACCCCTACACATTAATTCACGACACAGGGTTTGCTTTAAATAACATAAAATGGCAGAAAAGAACATACAAGTCAGCAAATTCAACACATTTGGGGTCTATTAGGGTGCGTTTGATGTTCCTAGGCTATGAAATTATAATCCAGCGCTTACATGGAAGATATAATCGCCGCTTTCCAAATTAGGCTCCGAGGCTTTGCACCAAAGGGGGAACAAAGGCGCAACGGGGACGACGTTCGGGCAGATAAACCTCGATCCTGGTGAGGATAAGACACGGAGGGGATCCTTTTTTCCCACCTCTTTCAATTCCGTACAGCGGCGGATAATGAAACGCCAGCGCGTGACCGCATAGCTCCGGAGAACATCAGAAGTGAGGTAATCCAGAACACATGCTCAGCACGCAAACGGTTAACGCGCGCTTTTGCCAGCTCCTCCTTTTCTTTCTCTGTTCACTAAAATGAGCAGCGCTTGTTTATTCAGAGCTCGTCGTTGCGGAGAAGAACGACGCGGCACCCTGGAGACCTCCAACACTAAGAACTGAAACACCCCTGAGCCTCAACTTACAAGATGGATATGTTTCCTTTTTTTTTATATTAATTCTGTAACAAATTCCTATTGAAAATATAATTATAAAGAGGTGGAGGGGGGGAAATGGCAAACCAAAGCATTAGCTGTAATTGAACAAAAGAGCGCTTTGCCTGCTGGGAGGTGGCCCGCCAAGGCCTCATGGGAAAGGGGGCGGGGCTGAGGCAGGGCCTGGTGGCATCTCCACGGGGACGGGGGAGTTTATTTATAATCACAGGCCACCCTCGCCCTCGCATGGAACAGGCCGAGCGATGACGCAACATGCAATTAATACACACAGATCACACAAATACATACCGATACACACATGTCACAATAGAACACACCACTAAGACCACTGTCTCACACACACACACACACACACACACACACACGCAAGCAGGCAACACAAAACCCTTTTATATCTGCCTTGCGTAAACTTCCACGGCAACATCACGCAGTCGTCATGTTGACAGTCCCCCGCTTGAACAAATGCACACACCTTGACGGCAAAACACACAACGTCAATGAACCACACGCACCCTGAGCCAACAGGACGGCGGCAGCACAGCCGCCGCCGTCGCACAATGGACCGGTCCACCTTTGCAATATTGAAACATGCAAATTTGGCGTATGAACGGATGCATGAACATAGAATGCTGGAGGAAAGAGAGTGAGAGAGACAGAGAGAGACAGGTAGAGAGGTAGACAGGCTGAGAGAGAGTCTGTCCCTCCGCACACACACTCCATTTATTCAATGTCCCCTTAATGAGCCGCCATGGATTTGCTCTCTCCCTCTCTCCCTCTCTCCCTCTCTCTCCCTGTCCGTCGCAGGATATAGATTAATTCTGATGCTTAATTGTTGAGTAAATTCAATTTTCCGCGTTCTATTCTGCCTCGCTTTAGCTTAAACTTCTTAAATCCGTGGCGGGTGAGGCACGCAGAGACGCCCTGTTCTGCGTGCCCCCCCCCCCTTCCTTTCCTCTTTTTTTTTCTTCCTCATCGCCATTTCTTCTCCTCTCCACCACCCTAATTCGCCATGAAAAGATTTTCCTTGCTGGAAATACTGATTCCAACTATGATCAGCGAGGCATTCCAATCCAATGCATTCTCATTGTGCCCCGCGTCTAAGATAGCAAGTGGGGGGACGGGGGGGGGGACGGGGTTCCCTCTCTCTCTCTCTCTCTCTTTCCCTCTCCCTCTCTCCCTTTGCCAGGGCCCCCATATCATACATGCGCTCATGCAAGAAATGTTGCCTTGCCAATTCATTTGCAATAATAAAGGAAATGGTTTAGGTTGTTGTGCTTTGCCCCCCCCCCAGCCTCTGAAATATCTTTTGGTGATGATATGGATATTTACTTTTCACTCCATGCCAGCGAGCATGTGGGAATAATCATATGTGCATACTTAACAGCTCAGACATAAATATCCAAATAACCCCCCCTGACACACACACACACACATGTACACGGCTTGTGGTACATCTGAATCAAAGATGACAGTTGGCCGGCTGCGGCTCCATCCCCAGCATGCTCTTGGTGTGCATCTGTTCTGTGCGGTTTGTTTTCTCTAACACCATTTTTGACCTTTTCGCAAACGCCGCTCGCTTCCTCAAGTTGGAATCCGGCATAATGCCATGTGTGTTGTCGCGGCAAAGCGGACAGGCTCGGTAATGCCGGATACACTCTCCACTCTTAGGCTGGTGGAGAGGCTGTTAGTGGGAGGAAGGGGAGGGAGGGGGGGGAGGCCGACCTATTGAACGCTCCTGTTTGCTTTACTTTCCACCCTGACTAGATCAAGCAGGATCTGCCTCTGTGATAACCGGCCGGGCGAGTGCTTCCACCATCACCTCCGCTCTCTCTCTCTCTGCTCCCTCCACCCCTCCGCTGCTACACTGCCGCTTCCCAAAATGAAGAGGGGGTAATAATGGTATGCGTGCTGCAAAGAGAGAGAGAGAGAGAGAGAGAGAGAGAGAGAGAGAGAGAGAGAGAGAGAGAGAGAGCAAAAGGCCCCCCTCCCTCTCCCATTCTGCTCTGCACTCCCCTCCTCTCTTTCCCAACTCTTCACAATAGACAAAAGAGGAGAAGAAGAAATAACCTTATAATTGCTGAAGGGGGTGAGGGAGAAAACTGGATTTGGTCTCTTGAGCGAGCAAAGTATGCTACTGCTACGGCGAATAGCCTTCAGGTGCTCTTCAGACGGCTTTTTGAAAAAAAACTGGTGGGTTAACCTCATCGAGACGAGCAAAGATAATTACACGTTTGAGATAATTACCAGAGCTTTCAAAGTCCGTTTGGATGACACTCTCAGAAAATGACAAACTCTCTCTCTCTCTCTCTCTTCTTCTCTGGTCTTCCTAGCTAGCTTCTTGTTTACCATCTGTGAGCGCAAATCCAAACAAAAACATTAACTCGAGTGCTCTCCTCTCCACGCTATCTAACCCCAAACAAAGCATATTCCCTTTCTCTCTCTCTCTCTCTCCCTCCCTCCCTCCCTCCCTCCCCTCTCTCTCTCTCTCTCTCTCTCTCTCTCTCCCCCCCCCCCCCCCTTAACACCCTGTTGCGAATGAAAGGCAGGCGTAATTTCTTAATGACATGTTTTGCTGCGGTTTTGTTAGCCTAGCCTAGCCGGAGTTAGCCACGCCGCGCGCTGGGATGTTCTCGGCGGATCCCTTGGAGACGGGCTTGTTTGTGATGGTGCCCATTGTCAGAGGCTCGCAGGGGGTTAAGGGGGAGAGGAACTTTCCATTAGCTAAGTACACATGTGTTAAGCCAGGTTATTGTTTACTTAGCCAAAGAAACCACAGCAGGCCTCGGGGACGGACATGGCCGCCCATCATAAGTAACATGAGACACAAGCCAGGAACTTTATTCAGAACTGTGATCTCGCAGTAAATTTGACGGCGTGGACACACTCTAATAGTTTTAGGCTGATACACATATGAGGGACTGTAAAGTATTAAAAAGTGTCACGCATCAACACTTTGTCACTCAGTGTGAGGGAGTATGTGTGTGTGAGCAGCTCCGGACGTTCCTTTACTTTGAAGTCACCCCGACCTTGATTTACTTAATCAGAATCACCCCTACTTGCTATTCCACCGCAATAATGAAGAGGCTAAGAAACACACGAGTCACGTGGTCGCCTCTTTGTATCACTTGTTGAATCCTTAACAGCCGCCCCGCATTCACTCGGCGGCGGGGAAGAAAAGGGAGTTCAGGGGAGGGGCGGGTGGAGGGGGTGTAGAGAGGGGAGGGGAGCGGGTGGGGGGTCAAACCTCTCCTCTATTCAACTACAAAAGCTGCTATTACCAACAATCACCATGATGATTCCAAAGTTTGTATTGAGAGCAGCGGCGTGCCACTGTAGGAGAGAGAGAGAATGAAAGACAGACTGAGAGAGAGAGGGAGGGAGAGAGAGAGAGAGGAAGGGAGGGAGGGAGAGAGAGAGAGACTGTCTGTTAGGTCTGGTGTAACTTAATCCATACTTCAACGCCAAGCGGATAGATTAGCGATAGCGGCATACTGATTAGGAAAATAGAGGCTGACCCTGCCGATAGGGGTTTCCATTGAGGCGTAGGCGGGGCAGGGGTCACTCTTTGACCGCCAGAGTTACCTAAACCAACACTGCTGGGTCTCTCTGACCTGGAAACCGGCAATTGTATGGCAGAGCAGCGGCGATTGTTGGGAAAAGATACAACTCTGCCACTATCAAGAGTGAATTCTTACACAGTGACAACAACACTCCACTCAGACAAGCTGGGTTTGTTTTGGAAAGATTGCGAGACTTCCTTAAGAGACGTAATTGAAAAATAAATGTGTAGATGTTATTCCAGCTTCTAGGCCGGCTAAAACATTCTGTTAACATGATTTCAACTCCAAAAACCAGCACGTAGCTCCACAAATATGAGCCTGTGTAAAAAAAAAAAAAAGTAGTGTTCAGTATCATTTAAGGCCCTCAAACAGCCGGGAGAACAATATTTGTAAGGCAAATTTCAATTATTTCCAGCTCCACTTCAGCCCGCGTGGCTCAATCAAGTAGAGGAGCTCTTGAGACTTGGAGTGAGTCCTCAGTACCATTAGCAGTGCCCTGCTCCACAGCAAATAGCACGGGCCCTCTGAGTTCATTAGCAAATTGCCATGCCCCTCCCCGTGCTCTCTGCACAATTAAAGGCAACTGTGCTAATGACGTACGGCCGTGTGGAAATACCTCCCACTTCCTCATAGCTCTGGCCTCCAGACTGGATGAGCGGGCACGCCAGGCAAATAGGCAACGCAATCAGCAAAGCGACTGCAACTGCATTTCCACAACAAGCAGCAGACAGACACAGTGTTCACCCCGACACCAAACACACTCCACCATCTAAAGTGTGTACACAAGCCTTTTCCCGTAGTAAGGGACTTAGGAAACATCTTAGGAATAAGGGATTTTCAAAGTGTATTTCTACATTTGTGTACCAAGTTCAAAGCAGAAAGTCTGTGTATCACAGAGCGACTGGAAATGTGCAGCGTGAGTGGAGAAGGGAGGGAAATGTGGTAGGAGGCTCTCTAGGGAGAGGAAGGGAAAGGGTTAAGAAAGTCCAACTGGTGCTAGCCAGTCACTCCACTCACATAGCACCTGAGGGGGGTGCTGCATTTATCAGGCCGGTTTGAACACAGACACACACACACACACACACACACACACACACACACACACACACACACACACACACACATGCACAACGCAGCACACACACACACACAAACATACACACACAGAGACATACAAAAATATGCATACACTCATTGACTGATGCATACAGCACATATGTCCAAACCCGTGAAGTATGTTAACGCATGCACATGCACATGCACACGCACACAAACACACACACACACACACACACACACAAACACAAAAGGGAGGGCTCAAACTGGCTGAGCTGCATTCACAAGCCAGCGCAGAGCCTCTCTGACTTTTTCACCTCTCAGCTATGCTCTGCTTTCTTTTTAAAGGGGCGCCGGCGTCCCTCCACACTCGCCGCACATACAGGCCCACTGACAAAACAACGCACAATGCACAGAATGAGCTTTGGAATATTACATATATGCTGCAAAGGTGCCTAATCCTGCAAGAAAGTCAGCACTGTTGGATTGTTGAGTTTAATCAATTCAAAGTATTTTTTCCTCTGACATTTTTTTTCCTCTGCTACAGTCGCCTCACTGGAATAAATTGGTTTATGAATAAATGAGCCTGCCTTCTCTGTCTTGTTAACATTGTTCTTCTGTGCAAATTCTCCAACATTTTTTTCCAGTCCACTTCAACTTTATGCCCGAGGGCATATATTAAAAATACATATGGAAAGAGATAATGCACACACAACGCAAATTCGTTAAGGATGTCACTGCCGAACAACTGCAGATAAGATGTCACGCAAAAAATAGCTCACAAAATCCTGAGAAAAATATAGATTCAGCTGCGAGTAAGTGGTGAAGCGCAGTGCCATTAGTTTGACAATATAAGTATTCAGCAGTGAGAGTCATTCATGCCTGTTTGGATCTGCTCGCCTACACACACACACACACACACACACACACACACACACACACACACACACACACACACACACACACACACACACACACACACACACACACACACACACACACACACCAGGTTGCTGTGGACAGAATCTATATTATCCTACTGGAACATCAGCCCATCTCTCAATAATTCACATCTGTCAAAAACATTTCCTTGCATTTGAATGGACGTAACGCCTTAAGGTCATTAATATTATTCTCTCAGTAATGTAGACAATTACTGTAAACATAATCATATATGGGATTTTTGCCCTGATTTGGCTACATGTAGGGACAACCATTATATTAAAATATAGGTCATATCTTCATAGAGTCAATTAAAGATCTGCATCAGTGCCCCAAGCACAACATAATTTACTTCATATACCTAGAAACCCAAGGGTTTAACTCACTCTATTTCCATATCTCTGCTTCATTCCCTGCCCTGACCTATCTATATAAAAAAAAAACTTTTTGACAACTGAATCCCCCCTGAGAATACAACGAGCCGTTTCAAAGAGACACTTAAATGCACAAGTGGCGTCTGTGTTATTTAATCTGCTCCTGGATTAAATGAAGTATTATCTTGCGGGTGATCTTGCTCATTTCCATAATCAGACATAAGGGCCCGGGGTTTGGGGGGAGGGGGGGCGCGGGGCGGGCTGGAGTCGGGCCCCAGCCGGCTCCCAGTCCGGCCATTCACCCCGGAACATAAAAGCCGGTGGCTCTCTCTCTCCCTCTCTCTCTCAGCCACTCAGCCATATGGAAGTCTGCGGATTTAAATTATTTAGCCTAATCGCTTCATTACTTTTTATGTCGACCTATCCGGCTAATCTCTTTAATTTGGACACTTGATTTTTCCCTCATCGGCATCCGTAGGTTATAACCGCCGCCGTCCAAAGCGATCGATTAGGGAGCCTATAACTTCCCCGGCACGCTGCGCTATTACGCACCGCTGCCGCGTGCCCACGAGCTATACATTGCGAAAAATGAACCATTGCATTAACGGGAGAAAAATCCAGATTTGCATAATTCTAATCATCGCCGCTGTTATCATTATTTAACGGCGGTGTATGGACCATTAGGGTCATGCCTGCGCTCACTATAATGTCCCCTGAGTGCGAACAGCCAGTGGAGCACATAATGAAGGATGTGCTTATCTCTGATATCTGCACAAAGGGAAACACTTCCTAATACCTTTAATACCCGCTGCTTCTGTATAGCTTTCACCATAAACCTCCTTATATAGAGGGACGAATCTCTGCGCCCCTGAGCCAAATCAGGGGGGGGTGGATAGGGAGGGGGCGAGTCGTCGATAAGCAATGTGCACTCATGTCTAAGGGAAAACACTGACAAGACGCGTAATGAACCGTGAGCTCCACTGGAAGAAACCGAGGCACCTAAAGCAGCCTGAGCCCCATCCTGCAGGACGCCGCTCACGTTAGGTTAACACACACATACACACACACACATACTCAAGCAGCGGGTGAGAGATAAAGGGGGGAGAGAGAGAGAGAGACAGAGAGAGAGCGAGAGGGGGAGATAGGCACTAAATTAAAATCGACATGAAACAGGTCAAGTTTATGGCGACGCTTTTTCCGAGCTAATCTTCCTCAGGTCGGTTACGGGATCAAGTCTTAATGGACCAATAATAGCAACATTATTCAGAAAATTTCTCATTCCGATGGATGGAAACGGCTTTAATCATATGCAAATAACGGCGGAGTGGTGACCCAGAATAGCTGAATAGCCAGCAGGGAGAGAGAGAGCGAGAGCACACACAGGCAGAGAGAGAGAGGGGGGGAGTGAGTGTGTGTGAGAGAGAGATGTACCTGATCAAGCGCCACCGATCTTGTGATTTCCTCGTTGTCTGATTTGGATCCGCCCTCTCTGTCGTCTATGACCAAGTCGATGGGCATTTTGCCTTTCAAGCAGCTGATGTACCGGTGACAGAAATTATCACACAGTTCGTGCACCTACAGGGAGAGAGAGAGAGCGGGGGGAGGGGGAGAGAGAGAGGAAAGAGAGAGAGAAGCGACACAGTCACCCAAAGGAACATCATCACATAACACTGACATGTGCAACCACAACAAACACACACACACGTCTCCCCTCCCCCCTGAAGGAGCCCCCCCAAATAGTTTATACTCAATTTATTAATCCCAAAGATCAAGAGACAAAGTTCATGCATCTACACTATTTAAATATTTGTCAGCATGAGGCAAAGTTTGTCCACTAGATTGTTCAAGAATTGTAATAATTTACCAGATAGCGATGAAAGAGATACTTATTAAATTCCATCCTTATTTATGGTGGGTTTTTAAATGAATTGTCCCTGCTAATCGTGAATTCTCTATGAAATACGTCAGCATTTGACCGCGTCATGAGAACACGTGTGGAGATGCAGCGTGAGAGAGAGAGTTCGGCTCTAACTCGACTTTTCCCGTCTCAGGATAGAGATATCCTCGGAAATTGACAGTGACAAGAGGGGCTCAGGGGCTACAACGCGCTCAACACCCGTGTTAAATTCATCATCGGTGCCCCGGGTAGTGGCCATTAGGAGAGGCTGACCCGCCTGAATGACATTTAAGGTAAACTGTTTAATTTAGTGCAGTTATTACATTATCACTGGCGACCCCCGCGCATGCTCACGGACACACGTGGATGGGACAAGGGGGACAGGGGGGCGTCAATAATCTAGATTTACTCCGTTTCACTATGTTAATTACAGAATCAAGCTTTTTGCGTGTCCGTAATTACAACCAGAGATCCGTGCGAGCGCGCAAACGGGTCAGAGGTTTTGTTGATGTTTTTGAAATAAATATACATTTTGAGAGGTTTTGGCGCTATTGAATTCCATCTGATAAAGTGAGAAATGTGACTTTCCCACCCAGCACCCTCTCCTTCCCTCTCCCTCCCTCTCTCTCTCTCTCTCTCTCTCTCTCTCTCTCTCTCTCTCTCTCTCTCTCTCTCTCTCTCTCTCTCTCTCTCTCTCTCTCTCTCTCTCTCTCTCTCTCTCTCTCTCTCTCTCTCTCTCTCCACAGATGGCTGCCTGGGGCCTTTTGCCCTCCGCAAAGGATCATTTCTAACAAATCCCGCAAACTTCGCCTGTATACGTTTCACCTTGCGTGCAATTTCTGCCGGCATTAAACTCCATTACGGACACGCAGGGAGGATTCGGGGGGCATAGAGATATCCGTTCCAGTTGTAACAGCTTGCGTCGTGATTAAACGCGGAAGAGAAATGGCCCCATGATTGATTTTGACGCTAATTACAACCGACGAGCAAAAATACATTTATGCAAATATGGCCCCATAGGTCTGAAGTGGCCCAGTGGACAGAAATGGCGAGAGGATATTACCTTCTCCAGCTCCAGGAGATGAAATCGTAAAACTTGAATGGCTTGAATCATCTGAAAAATTAGAATAACATTTAAAACATCTTCTGATATTAAACAAGCAGGGGTTTTTCTTTTTTTACTCTCAGTACAACTAACCGCAATGAGGGAATATTCATATGAATGGATTTTTATGTGGGACTGATATTAAAGTTCCCACGTTATTGCAATATGGAGATCAGGCAAATACAGCACATATTGGCGCTGCAATAAGCCTCCGAGATCCTTCAGCCACCAACCATCAAGAGATAAATGTGACGTTACGATCACAGTACAAAGTCATTTACACAGAGTCAGAGCCTAGAGCAGAGGAGCTTCACAGGTGGAATCAAAAGGTTCAATCACGGTATCAAACATCTGCAATCCTAGTTTAACTTGACACACGCGCGCGCGCGCACACACGCACACACGCACACACACACACACGCGCACACACACACACACACACACACACACACACCACACACACACACACACACACACACACATTCACGCTAACATCTACGTATTCTGTTTAAAAAAATATAAAATTTCTTACCAGATTATCCAATTCTGGATTCGATGAAAATAAAGGCTTTTCTGCCCGAATCTAAAAAGCAAAAGTGAGACATTTGGAATTAGTTTGATATCAAACATGTAATCCGCTGCAGAGGTTATAAAGCCGTGTTATCCCATAATAACACACTGGAGTGAGTAATTATCCAAACCTATAATTCAAACTTGTTATTTTCTTGCAGTTAAGTTTCACGCTATTTCATTTTTGTTTCAGATTCAGATCAACTTGACGTCAATGCTCCATAAAAGGCTTTCAGAGCTTCTTCAACTTCTTCAACTTTGCTGACCTGTTTCGCAAACACCGCTATGTCCTCATTGAAGGACTCCGATGAGCAGACGTCTCCTCCCGCCACTCCGGGCTCTCTGGGGGTGCAAGTCGCTAATTCACATTTCTCAAAAATCAGTGCAAGCAGGGGGAAGAGGGGATGCCTGCATGGGGAACACAACACAATAGCAAATGTCACCAGAGAGAACAAGCGCCGGGGTCAAGACGATACACTCCCCTCTCTCTCTCTCATTCCCTCTCTCTCTCTCCCCGGGCTTGAGGGAGCCAAAGCCGCGCTGCTCCCTCCCGACAAACCCGCCCGTGGGGACCGACCGCATGCTGCAGCAAGCGCCACCCGGGCTGTTCTATTATGCAGCAGGCTCGCAGAGAAACATAGGGCTGCAAAACTGCGGGCCAGACTCCTGTGATTCAATCTAGGCGCGTCTAATAGCATGAAAGCTGGAAGAGTCAGTCGAAGCATTTCTCTCACAGGTCTCCGTTTTGGTGGGGATCACAGGCGCGTCTTTGTATATGAAGGGAGAGAGGAAGGGAAGCTGCATAAACGTTGTTTCTGTTCCTGTCATCAGAGTCAATAACGTCTGAGGAAGAATACTTGTCACAAACTTCAGCGTCACTCTGTGCTGTAAGAGAATAAAACTCTTTCTTTTCCTTCTTCTTTTTTTTTTTTTTTACAACACATTTGAATTATCTATCTCTGAATTAATATATCAAGTGTACGTGTTGGATTTTCTCTCAGCTGAACACATTATTAATTCGCCGCAGCCTTTACGCACAATTAATTAAAATAATTTTCTTCACAGGAGAGAAGATAATCACGTGGACGCTTCCCAACAAATGGGAGTTAAAAATGAAACGACCACGTTCATCTCTATCAATTATTAAATGTGGCAATTAAAATGGAGTTTTGTCTCCTAATTAGGAAAATGAGTGTTGAGGAGGGGAAAAATACTATTTGGAATTAAAATACTAAAAAGGTGGAAGGGACGTTCGTGGGGAAAACAACTGAATTTTTCCACACCTCTGCTATTTGTTCAGTTGTGTGCGCGGAAGAAACACGTGGTGCTTTAACGTGTAAAAATTCCCAAATGTGTAAAAAAAAAAAAAAAAAAAGACTTCACGTCTCATTTTGCTCAAGGGCACTTCGGCAACAACCCCGCGGGGCTCGGATCGGTGTGTTTAGTGTCACTGGGCTTACTACGAGACAGACTCCATGCTCTGGACCCACGCCTTGACCGCCACGAGTGCGCGTTTCCCCCCGCGGACCAGGGCTTTGCACCTACCCGTATATGGCGTCTTTATCTCTCTTGAGAGCGTCGTTGACGGAGGAGCCCATGCTGGGGGGCATGGTGTTGGTGTGGGCGGTGTGCGGGTACTGATGGGAGTGCAGCTGGGGCCCGTGGTTGAGGTGCACCGCCTGCATGGACCGGGCTCCGTGCGGGTCCCCGTACATGGTGGTCGGGATGCCCACCCCGTCCATCCCGTAGTGGGGCAAGTCTTCGTACTGCACAACAAACAAGCAGGTCCACAGTAAGCGTGTGTGTGAGAGTGTGAGAGAGAGGAGAGTGTGTGTGTACAAGTAAGTAAGTTTTCTGTATAACTCTGCACAACTAAGTGGTATTTGTTCTTATTAAAGCAAGAAGTGTGTCTGTGTGTAGCTCGTAAACAACTCGACATGTTGCAATAATTCCCTTAATTCTCTTTATTTCCCGCGAGAGCTCCTGTTGACATTTTAACTTTTATTCCTACACTTAAGTCTCCTGTGCAACATCAGAAATTAGGACAAAATTAATTCACGTCAGCCTTGGAGTCTTTTGGAGGAGCACGGTCTGCTGCCACATAGTGAGCCGCAGCGGCAGCCTGCACGACTTGTTCAGCAGGATATTGTTTACAGAGCTTTCACACGAGTTTGGTTCTAAACTTCTGCAGTGACCTTTGTGCCTCCGGGATACACACACGCAGCAAAATCTCATCTCAAAAAATATCTGCTATAATTACTTAATACGTGGAGTTAAAGCCAAAAAACAAAACGTTTAATAGTTAATGACACAATAGACGGGACGGTTAGGTAGATTTAAAAAAAAAAAGCTCCACTTCGGTTGTGTGTGTGTGAGAGTGTGTGTGTATTCAGTATACCTACAACTGCGTATCTTAATTTCCTTAATTGCCGTGTTTGCCATTTTTAAAGGATCGTAATTGCAGTGTGTTATTACTCTTCAGGCACACTGTGATTAGTGAAAGCAACAAATGCGAGTATAAGCGGCTGGTCTGTGATTATAAAGGACCGAGTTTCTGCTGGAGAATCAAACTTTCCCTCACATGTTAGTTTAAAGTGAATTAAACATGTTTGATTTGATCCTCTCGCCCTTTTTCTCTGATTATAAACGCTGCAGAAACACAGAGTCAGGCCTGGGAAAACAATACAAAACAAAAACAAAATGAAAGCTTTACTTGCTTCTCTGCTTCTTTCACAAATTAATGAGAGGCTTGAATTATTGATGTTGCTCTCTGAAAGTGACGAAGAAGCCGCGGTGAGGAAGGAGTTTAAAAAATAAAAGGGGGGCATTATCACTTAAAGCCCCACATATCGACCCCGGAGCCGAGGAGGTGCAAAAGCAGCCCCCAGCGAGGTGCGGATCGCGGGGTCACACCGAGCGACTCCACGGTCCCGGTCCTCCCTCGCTCTGACACGGGCTGCTGTCCGTGCGAGCAGCCCGGCCGCTGCCTCACATTACGGGGTGTATAGAACCACAACACCTCGGTACTGATCAATCTGCCTCACTGGGGTTAACTATAAGCTAAGATCCCATGTTTTACCAGTTTAAGCTCTGAGGACGTCCCTGTCTGATGAAGCTGATGGTAGAATTCGATTTCAGCCTCCCTCAAAATGAACTGTTGTCGAAACGAGGAGATTTGTTTTGCTTCCATGCCCTCCGCTGTTTCGCTCCCAGAAACCGTCTTGTCAAAACTAATCTGACAACCGCAGAGGCGATGCGAGGGTACAATCACGCGTCCCGGTGTCCGTGGCCGGTGTGCGGGGCAGCCGGACGCGGGCGGTCGTGCGTAATATCGCGCCAAAAGACGGCCAAAAAAAAGATGCGTTTGCGGTGTTGTATGTGTCAGAAAGGCGATAGAAAGTTTCGCCGCGAGTGTGTACCCGCGTGTGTCTGCGTGCGAGTGTGTGTTGCGTGTTGTGTGTGTGGCATTAAGCCACGTTACAGTGCAGGATCGCGTTGAAGCACAGCAGACTTAGAGAAAGTTTTTCTGGAGGGGGGATCGTCCTACGTACCCGTTGCGCCATAACCCTCCTCGCTCCCTGGTCGTCCTTTCAGTTTGGATAAATCCCCTCTGAGTCCAGGGTGGAGACGAAATGAAGAAGGAAAATCCAAATAAATGGGGAGATGTTTCAACCAAATTCCCGTGTGTCGTCCTCTCTCTCTCTTCTCCTGCTTCTTCTCCTGCTTCTGCTTCTTCTTCTTCTTCTTCCACGGAGCGTTGAAGAAGCCAGTACCCGCTTTGCTGTGCAAGTTGAGCCCGGGAGCGGCGCGTAGGTCCTCGGCTTATCCTCGGGACGGCTGCTGCTGCACCGAGGCTCCTTTTCCAAAAACCAGGATGAAAATAAAAAAAAGCCCCTCAAACAAAACTAGCGACTCTCATGGCTCTTCTCTCTCTCTCTCTTTCTCTCTCTCTCTCTCCTCTCTCTCTCTCTCCCTCTCTCTCTGTGCCGCTCAGCCTGTCACTCACACCGTACGGGCTTGTCAAAAGTACCGGATGAATGATGGTCCGCCGCGCGTCTCCACGGGATCGGCACCACCTCAATGTTAATGGTCACAATCACAGTTAAAAAATGAAGCCGCTCTCCTCTGGTTTTCTTTGATCACTCTCGGCTCCCGGCTTGATTTTTTTATGCAAAAGCGTCTAGAGGAGATCAAGAGGAGGTGGGGTGATAATTCTGGCTTAGGCTTTCTTAAAGGAGCCACGATCGACGCCGTGTGTGTATATATATGTGTGTGTGTATGACGCGCGCGAGTGTGTGTGTGCGTGTGTGTGCATGCGCGAGCCTCCCCGGTCCCGTTTGTGTACAATGGGATGTGTGTGTTGGAGTTGAGGAGGAGCGGAGGATCTGGACCAGACTGCCGAAACCCGGAAGTAGTGGTGGCCATAACAGGTCGCGTCTTACACAACGCACCGGGCTGCAGCAAGTCGAGCGGAGAGGAGGGGGGTGGGAGAGGAGGACCCGATCCCCGGCTACACGCGGATAATAAGTGTATCCACCGGTGTGTGTGTGTCTGTGTCATAAACATCCCGTCTGTCAGCCGGGAACCGATTGTAAACACTGAAACCTCGGCGGGGTTACGAGAGTCTTTACGCTTCAACTCCGCTTGTAAACAATGTAAACAAAGACGCGTTCAAGTACTTTGCAACTTTTTCATACTCACGCGATTGTCAGGTAGATCGATCGTAAAATCGATAAGTGGCGAGAGGCGTAGTTTGTGTCCTTAGAGGTGAAGTTTGGGCTGAAATGAACCTAAACGCGAAATCTTACAAGTACCAATAATTCTCTCAGCAAAGTTAATAGCCTCTTGGGATCAATAATCTTTAGGTCTCGCAGTTAAGTTAAGATAATCATCATATTTTTACAGTCACCTCAGGCTTCTATCAGAGTGAGAGCAACATTACGCCCCCAGATTCATCCGCATGTTGCTGAAACTCGGTGCTCCTCAAGTTTTAAGATGCTTTTGGGTCCCTTAGCAACTCACTAACAACTTTCAATACAATCTGAGCTTCCTGCTGTTGCATTAGTGCACTCAGGCATCACATATGTTAATGCAAAGCTCATCAAATGCATCCTAAAGGCTCTAAATGCAAATAAGCAACAATAAATAACATTAACCTAACTCGTTTGGTCAAGTTGCTTGTTTTATTTTTAAACTTTTGTATATTTTTAAGTGCTAAATCTTTCTTATTAGTCCACATTCATATATTTGTTTGTGTTGTGATTGTGATAAATCATTCAATCAAACACCTTATTATGTCTTAAATAACAGTTCACATGTCGTCAGTCGCGCTCCCCCGCAGCAGCTAGGAATGGGTCGCTCCAGTCTGCCCGGGCTGTCCAATGGCAGAGAGGCTTAGAAATGGGAGCCTCCTATTGGCTCCGCGCTTTGATCGATCCCGCAGCTGATTGATCGTTTTTTTTTTGGGGGGGGGGGGGGGGGGCACATTGGCTAAGAGGCGCTAAACAAAAAAAACAAAATCAGCGTCTCGGGATCAGAAAGCTGCGGAACTCTGCGTGTCAGACAGTAATAGCAGGAGAGGAGAAGACACCAGAATGACCAAGGGTTGACCAAAACACCCACCTCTCATTCATACACACACACACTCTCTCTCTCTTATATCCTACACACATTACTTTGATCAAACTTCTCAAAATCCAATCTGACCTACGCTACAGCTTTGGACCCTTAACGGTGTGTTATGTTCACACACTCTAACAGGTCAACTATTGATCAGTCTCGGCATAAGGAATGAACTATATCACAATAGTGTGTAAAGAGGGGAAATGTAGGCATATTGCTACTTTATCCCGTTTTTATTCCTGATCGAGATCAATTAAAGATCAAGGGAACGCACATTTAAATTCAGATGAAAGTTTTTAAAGCAGTTTAAATATGAGTTAAGGCACCTTTTTCTAACCTTATCTTAATGTTTTTGATTCCACTGAGTGAGTTTTGTTAAATAACTATTTGGGTCACATGGATGGGGACGTTTATACAGAAAGCCTAAATAAAGGATAAGTAAATAATCTATAGCTTTTGTTTGTATTTGTTGTTGTTTCACGCAGCGACAGGAGGCCAAACAGCTGACAGACCTTCACATGTATGTGTGTGTGAGAGTGTGTGTGTGTCTCAGAACATCACAGCGGCGCAGTTTGCTACAGAGGCGCTTTATCTCCAGGTTTGTGCCCAGAAGGTGCTGCTGGCCGGTGACAGGCAGTCTGCAGCCTCCCGGAGCAGCATCCCGTCATCGATCATCTGCCCCCCCGGTGCCACAGCCGGTGTCATAACGCGGTAATGCGGACTTCACCCACACATACACACACACTCACACACATACACACTCTCTCTGCGGTGATTCCTGTGGTTCAAACACACCGAGCGAGCGTCTGGATCGGATGGGGCCAAAGCATTTTTTTTACAGGCATGAAAACGACGCTTAAAGCTTCTTTCTTCCTACAGCCCGGCGCTCCGTGAGAGCAGAGAGCCGAGGAGCCGCCGAGACGCGCAGGACGCACGGACCTTTACGCACGGAGATCCCGGATACACACACACACTCACACACACACACACACACAGCAGGTCGGCTTCTACCTCAGTTTTCTTCATTTATTTTACTAATTCAATGGGTGAGTATAAACTATAATTTTCACAGCATGTTTCTCTATTAAAACACTTTAAAAGATTATGTAGACAATTTTGTTAATTTTGCAAAATTGAAGTGTTATTGCAGTTTTTAAAAAAATCATAAACTCAGGAGCTGAAGGTGGAAGTGTTGGCCGAGTAAGAGAGGTCTGAGCCGGGCAAAGCTTCTTTATGCTCCGCCACAAGGTGAACTAACCCAGAGGGTCATTGGGGCGAAGCTGCAGGCTGAATGGAGACCAGATCAGCGCCCGGACCATTGTAAAATAACAGGAATGGCATTATAAAGCAATTAAGTTGTTTCACTCACAGCCTATAAAGGGAAATAGAGGTCCACTTTCCCTCTCTCTCTCCCTCTCTCCCTCTCCTTCTCTCTCTCTCTCTCTCTCTCTCTCTCTCTCTCTCTTTGGAGGATCAGCGCGTTTTGGGGTTCATCCTGAAAGAGAGCAAAGGGGGCAAATACCGTCATTTGGGTCTAATCCTCTTTGTGATGACGGTAAAGCCTCGGGGGTCTTTTCAATAAAATCAGCAGGTTTTTACTTTGACAGAAGTGGAAACTGCAAACGGGACTAAACACAATTTCTTTGTAATAGAACTCAAACACACACACACATAATCAAAGCTCAATATTTGATGGGGAAACATCTCAACGAGCCCCAGTAGTTTTTGGCGCATTTATAGGATTAAAAAAGCACCACTTTAAAAAAGCAGCGCAGGCCGGTAGAGTCTAGGTTTGTTTTGTTCCTTGCTGCCTGTCTGCTTCTTGCTGCCTGTTTGAAGCAAACACGGGAGCAACTGGCAGCACCGAGGAGTCAAACTGAGGTCAAACTTCTTCTCTCGCAGCTTCCCTGCAGCTTCATGCGGCCCCGAAACGAAACGTGTTGGGATCTGCAGCCGCCAGCTTCTTTTTGCTTTGTGTCACAGCTCTGCGTCAAAACTTCTCACTGCTTCTATCTCATTCTAAATACACACCGCCGCGGTCATTACAGGGTTAAATCGCATTATTTGGCAGCGAAATGCGGAATTATTCAGTCAGAACAAACTGCTTTTATTCCCGTTTTATGGTTTGTTTTATAAATGAGCGCAGTTGAGTGTTTGCAGCTTGTAGTTATTTTCATTTAATTCCAATAGAGGCTTAATTATTTCACAGCAGGTTAATATTTAATCAACGTTACAAATTCTGATGATGTGTTTATAATTTTTTAGGTGAATATTTGATTAAGTATTTGGGAGATTTCATATTTTTGATTAGACTCAAACATCCCAGACGAGACAGAAAACACAACACTTTGAGCTTTAACGTTCTTACAAAATCGCGATTGTAACGCGGTGACGTCATGCAGTAAAATATGATTCATTTTTAAAGTAAGTATAATAAGTCAGAGTGTGTGTTTCTCCTCTTGAGTGTGTGCTGGATCCTGCAGCTTGGCCCCCGGATGGTTCATGTGGGCTCGTCTCGCATTAATGCTTAATCATTTGCGCCTTCTACCGGAGCTGTTGGGTATTACACCTTCAGTGCACAGAGGCAGAGGTCAGGGTTCATTCAAAACAAAGCTGCTTCTAAACGCCTGGAAGATAAGATTTGTTGTGTTTTTGTATTTTGTTCTGATTTTTCTTGGTGTCAATAATTTACCTTGCAAATAAAAAAATAAAAAAACACAGTCGATTTCCTTATTATGTAGTTTGATCACACTGACATCGCTCGTATGTCACTTTATATTTTGTCTTTATATGCCTAATTTTAGATACTAAATTAAGTAATAGCCGATTAACAAGAGGAAGACCTTCCTTTTAATAATGATGTATGAATTTAAATTTTCCTACACCTTCACCTCTGCAAATCACACACTCACACACACACACACTGCAATCACTCTGCATTTCATTTCACCGTGATGTGGTTTAGAATAAGTCCCTGGTGTGTGTGTGTGTGTCTGTGGTGGTGGTAGTGGTCTGCACTCTGAGCAGCTGACGTGTTGGCGTGTTGAGCTGCATGGATTTGTGCTAAACAACTACAAATGACCGAAACCTGGACGGACACAGGCGCGGCGTGACAATCGCACTGACATCGCCGCATCACACCTACAGATACATATGTGAGGAACAGCTGCTCTGCTACGCTGAGAAATGTGTGAAATTAGATGCACATGTAGCCCACACACACACACACACATATAGATAGATATATATAGGCCTTAACATACACACACACACACATACATTATAGCAGAGGCCTATAATCGTTGCTGCGGTGAATCCTGCCAGTTAATTTTCACACCACCAGCCCCACTTTTCCTCTGTAAGGCTGCCGAGTCTGAATTAACCCCACAGATAGAGACAGAGAACTCATCACACACACCTCCTCGCCTCTCTCTCTCTCTCTCTCTCTCTCTCTCTCTCTCTCTCTCTCTCTCTCTCACTCTCTTCCCATCCCTCTCCCCCCCTTCCTGCAGCATTTGTCACCGCCGCTATTATTTCAGGTGTGCTAATGGCATACTGGACACTTTTGCTGGGAGGGAGAGACTGAGAGACTGAGAGACAGAGAGAGAGAGAGAGATAAGGGAGAGAGAGGAAAGGGAGGGAGCAGGAGTGGACCATCATCATGTCTGAGTGTCCTCTCACCCAAAAACCAAAGGGGTGAAGGAGTCGGGCGAGACGGCATTAAGGGGTGTCGCATGTCGGCCAGGGTGGAGGAGCGAGGTTGGCGATGGGTGGATGGGCGGGCGGAGGGATGGATGGGGTGCGGGGTGTGTGTGTGTGTGTGTGTGTGTTGGGGGGGTTCTCACACCTCCTGGGGAGACTGTGAATTGATCAGCACCTTAGAGCGGGAGAGAGAGGGAGAGGAAGTGAGAAAAAGGAGGGAGAGAGAGAGAGAGAGAGATGAGGGATGACAAGGAGGAGGGAGAAAGAGTGGAAAGAACCGGGTGTTGGAGCAGAGCTATAAAACTGGGGGGAGAGAGAGGGAAGGGGTGATAGGAAAAGGGGAGGGGGGCTGCAGAGGAGGTGTGAATCTCATCTTCTCCTGGATGGTGTGTAGGTTGGAGTTGAGAGTGGACTGGGAGCCGAGTGGTAATAAAGCAGCAAACCCCAGCAGAAAAACATCCTGCACTCGCCTACAGGAGAGATAATCATGTGAAGGGTTCAAATCCCAGCGGTGATGTAATGTATACATGCACACGCTGATGTAGAGCTCATTATTTCAATAACAACTATGCTGCAGATTAACCAAAGTGTTTTCATATAAATAAAGTATAAACATAAGGGCCAATTAGCTGATGATTATGATTGAATACTTCTGAAACATTTTAATTTCATGTTATTGATTCTTGGTGGATCCTGTAATTCAAAAGGAGCTGAAATCTGTTTGAATTTTGTGATTTCTTGACATTGATCACAGTTGAAGCAGTGACGTTTCTCCTTCTGCAATATGTGACACACAAACACACACACTCCAAACACACAGATGACTTCTTCATGCATTCGGTGTGGAATCGTTCGCTAAGTTGGCTGATGAAGAATAGAACCTTTAACCTTGGCTGATGAAGAAGAAACACAGACACACACTAAGGCTACTATGGGCTTCCTTAAAAGATGAAGCACCAGACGACTCCAGGTACGGCGGCTGTGGTCGGGTACACGTAGATCAGTTCAGCACCGGGGCACACGTCCATCTTGGGAGAGTCGAATCAGATTACCAAACACACTGATTAGCTACAGGGGGGCAGGGGCGGGGCAGGGGCGTGGGGGGTCCTACAGTGTAGCTGCTGCTGCCATCTTTACTAAACAAAGTTATCTCTGCCAAAGGTTACCGTAGGGTCAGAGATCAGGTCATGTCATCTGAGATCTTTCACATTCTCCAGTTTCCTAATAAAGAAGCTTTCAATGCATAAATAAATGCTTTTTCCTGCTGCGATAATAAATAAAAGTAATTACAAAGACAACTTCTACATCACTCACACACACACACACACACACACACACACACTGAGGCATCTTGAAATCGACGATCACGAGGGCAAACTTGTTTTCTTCTGCTAAAGTTCTTCTGGAAGCTGCGCGAGCGCCAAGCTGTCAGAGAATCAAGGTAGCCTGATTTGTTGTAAATTTATTCCACTTAGCGTTTGTTAATTATCACAACTGTCAAAACCATCAAAAGACAACAACAGGCAAACTCGCCGCGCGCTAATGTTTGACACATCTATCTTTATACCCTTTGTTCTGCCGCTACTTCTTCCCTCTTTTGGGACACACACACACCGCCACACCTGCTCCACATCATTACTGCTCTCTCTCCCTCGCTCTCTCTCTCTCTCTCTCTCTCACTCTGTCACTGTTTTCTGCTTTTCCTTGAATTTCTAAGCACAGATCAACCTGGAAATCTCGCCACTTTTGCTCATCCAAACCGCCTGAACTGGAGTCATACCGTGCCTGTAGATTCCTCAGGCTGGATTCTCTGTGTGCCCTGTCCAAGTTTTCCGGCTTTTCCGGCTTTTTCCCCCACTGAACCACCAGAACCGCCAGAACCTCTGACATGTTGTCGGCATTTCCTGAGCTTTCACCAAACCCTGTAATAAAAAAAATACATCTAAGCTGCGGTAATCTCACAGCAGGAAACCCGTGGAATGATATAGAGTTTGGCAGGCGGCGGGTAAAGTTTACAGCTACAGAAACACTTTGGGTTTGTTTGTTTTGACCTCCTGGAGGGGTGGACGCAGACGAGTGGAGTTTACAGCACCGTGCTCGGCTACAAACCTGATTGTGATTCTTCTCTCTAGACTTATTTTCAACACAATCTGTTGATGAGTTAGTTGCTTTGACAACACAGAACTACATTGAAACATTTTAGGGAACTGACCTTTGACCTTTGGAGGAGGAGGAGGTGGGGCAACAGCAAAGAGCATCACACCCAGTTTCCATCAGGCATTCGAGACGGTGACACACGTGCACTCCTGTGAGGGAAAGCAACACAGGGGCAGCAATCACGCCACACACACACACACACACACACACACACACACACACACACACACACACACACACACACACACACACACACACACACACACACACACACACACACACACACACAGACTCGCGTGGCCCCGTCTGTCGCTGACAACCATCAGTGGAACCTGATCTGTCTTAATAAAGAGCCTTTACCTGCGTTTACGGCTCCGTTAAAACGCCCTGTTGTTGTTCCACCAATTCACCACACCGAGACCCCATATGGTCCTCATCTAAGCACCCGGCCGCAAGATAAAAGCCGAGCAGGGCCGCTCGTGTGCCACGCAGGGGAGAAGCCAGCCTGTGTGTCAGTGTGTGTGTGTGTGTGTGTGTGAGTATTTTAGGGTAAATTGGACTCAACATAACTCAGGGGATAGTTCAGGAAAACTGCATGATGTCACTGTTATTAAACCGTAACTGCAGTCGATTTGGCTTTGAGGATCTCTCTCTCTCTCTCTCTCTCTCCCTCTCTTTCTCTCTCTCCCCCTCTCTCTCCCCCTCTCTCTCTCTCTCTCTCTTCCTTAGCCGACGTGTGTTTTTACGACTTTTCTGGGGAATATTTAGACATAAACGCTTTCAAAACGCTGTAGTTTTTGGAGAATAGGGGATTTTTTCTATCTATGGCTGATAAAACCGCAGCAGACACCCTGAGTGATCCATTTAAGGATTTCTCTAGTTTTACAAAACGATGATTGCGGGGTCAACGTTTTCCTGATTTTCTCAATATTCTCAGATTTGCCCCAAATTCACACAAATTGATGCCAATGCAGCCTGGAGGCTGTGTCTGAAATGTTAACTTTGTAGCTTCTTCCTTGTCCAAGATATGGGCTTTTAAGGTCATAGTGTTTAACTTAGGGCCACAAACAAACAGTACCTGGATCTGCTTGTGGACGTCCTCACAGCGCCTCCTCTGCTCTGCCCCGTCAGGTTTATGAGAGTCGGGCAGATTAGACTCCAGCTGGGGCCACACGCTCGCCTGTACGACCCACACCAGCATACATGACATCCCTCACCAAGCTCCACGTCCTCGTTGGTGGTTTCCTCCACTGTCTACAAAGACTAACAAGACACACACTCAAAATACAACACACACACACACACACACACACACACACACACACACACACACACACACACACACACACACACACACACACACACCCGCCCTGCTCCAAATTAAAATACCAAGCCTTATTGAGCAATACTCTTCTAATGGTTTCATCCACCAGGGGTTTTATCTTTGCACACACACGCACACACACACACACACACACACACACACACACACACACACACACACACACACACACACACACAAACACACACAAGCAGGCTCTCACCCTCAACCAAAAAAGAGCTGCTCTCCTCTCTTCTTACGCAAGCTGGCAGAAAATCTCCTAAATCCCTTTTTGTGAGTGTGTGTGTGTGTGTGTGTGTGTGTGTGTGTGGTGGTGTTGTTGTGTTGCGTCCCTGCTGGCACGTCTCCTCCACAAACATCTGAGACCGCAGCAATTAGAACCTGAGCGGCCTCAGTGCATCAGACCATTTAGCATTGAGGCTAATAAGGCTCCAAACTAACACAAAGTCCAGACCTATTGGCACCAAACAGTCGCCGTATTGATTTTATGGACCTCAGACGAGGCGAGTGTGTAAATATGAGTGTGTAACTGCTTTAATTGTATTGAGTAAAGGTCCCTGTAAGAGTAAATGCAGATGAAGACGTTAAATTAAGTCTGTGGTGTAATAGAACGTAAAATCCACTCATGAATACACACAAAAACAACAAAACAATGGCTTTTGTTGTTTCTTCTTGCTGCACTTTCTGACACCTGCCAACAAATTTGTTTTAATTACATCTCCGACACACTGAACGTAAAGAGGTGAGCGGCAGAATTTCATTATGCATTTTTTGTTATTGTGTTTACTGACGTTACAAGCAAAAGTAAGCACCGCTGTGTTCTGTGCAGCTTTGACAGGTGTGTTACAGCTGCACGCGAGAGAGAGAGAGAGAGAGAGAGAGAGAGAGAGAGAGAGAGAGAGGGAGAGAGAGAGAGAGAGAGAGAGAGGGAGAGACAGAGACGGAGACAGAGACAAAAGCACATGCAGAAGACAATAAGGGGGCATGGTCATACAGAAAGGAGGGATGGAGAGACTGAGAGGCGAGGCAGGAGAAAGGCAAGAGAGAGAGAGAGAGAGAGAGAGAGAGAGAGAGAGAGAGAAATGCAAGGTTGCTGCTAATTCTTCCATATCTAAGCCTCTTTGCAGAAACTCCCTTTGTCTTCCAAGTCCCAGTCATTAGAGCCTAATCCTATCAACCAGGGGCTAATCTGAGGGCACAGGGTTCAGCCATCTCAGCTCCACAGGCCAACACACACGCACACAGGCGCGCACACACACACACACGCACACACACAGACACACACATGCACACATATAGGCACGCACACAAGTGTACAAACAAAAAGTAACCACCACATGTTCCTGCATATTCCCTGAAATGCACTCACATTTACACATGCGCATATCAAAACAGACACACACACACACCCAGCCAACACAACCCACACATAATGTAATATAATGGTGCACAGTGGAGCATTTTCATGAAACTTATCAAATGAAATGATGACATCATTAGGGAAAATCATTAATCTCTCCTGAAAAGTTCACAAAGTTTTCATGCTTTGTGATGACACTGATGTGAGACATGAGTAAGTGTGTGTGTGTCCCTGTGTGTGTGAATTGAGGTGTGTGTGTTTGGGGGTGCATCAGTTTCCCACACATTCCAGAAGAGAACCCCCCCCCCACACACACACACACCCCATCATCATTCTCCTCTTCATTTCAGCACTGACTATGCACCAGATTAGTTATTGATCAGTGGGGATATAAATTATTCTAAAGTGAAAGCCCAACAACACAGTCATTATAGATCCACTATTGACCTGTGCCGATACATCATTCCATTTCCACCGCAGTGCAGCTCTGCCACCAGCCGGAGAGATGCTCAAATGATGAGATGAGGGGGGGCGGGGTTTATGACTCGGGCACACTCGGCCTGACCTTTAGGAGAAGGTGGATGGAGAACATCACCGTCAGGATGAAGATGGAGAGTAATATCAACCGAGAAGGCCGAAGTGTTTCACAAAATGGATATCAGAGTTTGTTTTGTTTGTGAGGAGTTGTGCATGTGTGTGTGTCTATGTGTGTGCTGCTCCAATAGAGGCCTTTATTCCTTGAGGTGTCAGAGAGTTTAGCAAAGTGTAAAATACTTAAAGCATCATGGGGGGAAACACACAAATCCCCCGCTGCTCCCAGTATAAATCACCATATATTCTTATTGGCCTAAGCCCTTGTTATGAGTAAATACATCCACAGGCTGGCAAAGGTTCATGGGAGATTCATCATGCAAGCCACTGAGCGTGCGTGTGTGTGTGTGTGTGTGTGTCACATAACACTTAGAGAGGCTAAGGAGAGGATAAGGGGATCAGCAGAGGGGGGAGAACATCACGCCTCTTAAGCATGTACACACTCGCCAACTTTTACTTTTTCACCCGAAACCTAAATCAATCCACACATAAACACACACACATACACACGCACAAGCACACACACACACACGCACAAGCACAATACTAATCAAAGAACAGAGAGATAATATACTTATTTCCAATCAGCGATGTTTCGTTTCTTCACCGTTTATGAAGCTGACGTCCTTTTTCCACATCAGAGCCAAATCATTTATTGCTTTCAGTTCCTCGTCTATTTAATGGATGAACTGGGTCAACAGACAGAAAGGGGGAGGAGGAGGAGGAGGAGGAGGAGGAGGAGGAGAAGGGAAGGAGGGGGAGAGCGAAAAACAGTTTCATATTTCTGTAAGCCTCAAACTTTTGGCGAACAGAAGAAAAGAGAACTTGGCCCTAATTCCATCTCACGCTGGCGTTTGTGCATTTTTACTTCTCCGGGGCCGCGCTGGCGAACGGCCTGAGCCCGTAAATTGGATATTAGGGGACGATATAAAGGAGCCTGTGTGTGCTCCCGTCCCGGGGAATTATTGCCTCCAATATCCCTGCGTATGCGTCTCGGGCTTCCGAAAGCCGGGGCCAGATAGATCCTCATCTCATAAGGGGGCCGAGACTATATCCATCGCTCCTTAACTTTTATGAGGCTCCCAAGCTCTACAATGGGATTTGCCAGGGTGTCTTTTCCCTCCTTATCCAGGCGGGAGGGAGGGGAGGGGGGTGACAATGCAGATATAGCTGCATTCTTTGGGCTCTAAAGCTCTGACCTCCTATTTGAATACAAGCATTCGAAATTGTTAAGTGGCATTCTCCTCTTCCTCGCTGCAGAAGCTCTGTGGCTGCATTTCTCTTTACGCTCTCTGAAGTGATTTCCTCGCTGTGTACCATTTCCTCCTCTGCCGCCTTAAATACGTCTCTACTCCTCCTTTTCTCTCCTTCTCTCCCTCCGCACACGCACTCTCTATTCCTCCATTGCCCCTCTCTCCTTTTCTTCCCCTCTTTCTCTCTAAATGAAGGGCTTCACTGATTGCGCCCCCCCCGTCCCCCCTCCCTCTCCTCTCCCCTGCCCCTTGTAGCCCCCCCACACTAACCCCCACCCTCCCTTCTACTTCTTCCCTTGGGTAATCCTAAGAAGGGGCAACACCATCAGAGGGTGTGAAATTAAATACATTACAGCATTAAGGATTAAAGTGTTTCATAGGCAGTTGCTCATCCACATCAAACTTTAGCTTTTTAAAGCCTAACATTTGATCTAGGTTAGGAAGCCAGATCGCAGGAAGGGATTGGGACACTTGTGGGCCCCCGAGAGCAGAGAGAGCCCACCATCATCAGAGGGAGAGGAGGGTGAGCAGAGGAAGACCAGGGGGAAAGTAGACGGCGCTGGAGACCGATCCTGTTACCAGTGAAAGAGGGAAAACACACACACACACGCGCACATGTGCACGTGCACACACACACACACACACGTGCGCACACGCACACATGCACACACGCACACACGCACACACGCACACACACACACTGCAAAGTAGAGGAAGGTGCGGTACGTAGAGCAATTGGACTAAAACTTAACAACTTTTACGGGAAGCGCCAGCAGAAAAAGCAGCCATGCCAGTCATGAGTTCTGTTTCACAAGGCGAACATGAGGAATCAAACCGCACTCGCACACCAAACCAACGCAAACGCAGCTTTTAAAGGTAATAAATGTTAACGTACCATTTTCCACTTAATGAGAATTACTCACAGCATCCATCACATCATCGCAATCTGGGCCACACATGGCTGCTGACTTGCTGAGGAGGAAGACAGAGCTGCTCTCAGACGCAACATGGAGGAGATGGGAACAAGGGAACAGGGAACAGGGGGAAAGGGAATAGGAAATGAAAAACAATAAATAGGTTGATAATAAATCGTTCATGTTGGATTTTTACAGAAATGAAAGAAGATTCTGTCTCAGCCGAGTCTCCGCTTGCTCTTAAACTATAGGTTCTATTGAACACAATAGAAGCTTAGATGTTGGAAAAGAGCTTATAAATTGAATATTTCTCTTATGAATCATGACAAAGTGTTAAATTAGATTGTAAACTTACATAAAAGTTTGATTTTAAACCCAGACTAGAAGTTTGGTACCTGACCATATGTGCACATACGTACCGGCTCTCTCCTGGTGATGAGGTCAGACGTGAGGGGGGGCGAAGTCCGTCCAGCTGGTCTCCGTCCCTTGTCTCTCTCTCCTCATTCCTGTCCTATTCTAATGAGTCTCCGGGGACGTCGGCTCTCACTTAATCCACTCATCTATTTTGACTTCCTGCGGCCCAAAGAACAGTAACCTCAGAAGTCTGGCGAAGGTCGTCTCGTGCCGACTTTGGTCAACGATATCTATCGATGCACTTCCTTCGCTGGCCGAGGCTGGGAGGTCACCGGAACATCAAAGGTGTTGCCGTGACCTCGACTAAGGCCTGAGAAAGAAAAGAAGTGGTTATTCTAACACTGAAAGAGTTCATATGTAGATATTTATGATCATTTTTCGTTTATTGAAACAGGTTTGTCCAGGTAGGTGAAGGGGTGGATTCTTCTTCATGGGAGACTGAGACCGACTGCAGCTGTTATTCAGACTAAACAAAACAACTCCTTAAGGACGACTACCACTACTACTACTACTTGGGATTCTACAGACACAACAGGGACACGTGTGGGTGAGACAGACAGGGGACGAAATGAGACACGAGACACTACAACAGAGGTAAAAATGTGTGTAAGGAGTCAGAGACGTATGGAATTACCTCCAATTAGATATAATTTCAATCACATTGTGGCGTAAACGTGACATTTTGGAGGGGGGGGGGGGGGGGGGGGGGGAGAGAGAGAGAATGTGAACATACAGAATGACACGACATCATATAAAAGGCTTGAATCTAACATATCATAAGTTAGAAATGTAACTATGACGACAGATCTGCCTCAATGTTTTTACACAGGATTCTCTATTGGACTTCAAACTTCTCCATTAAAACTTTTTTATGTTTCAAGACAATGTGGAAAGCATATTAACAAGCATAAGGCCTATTTATAGACGATGACATCACCTCAGGACCGCAGATTTAACGCATCATTTGCCTTTAAGCTTTGGCGCTGACAGGATAATTGTGTTTCTCGACGGCATCAGATACTTTTAAATACTGAATGGAGAAAGTCACAATATTTCCCTGAATAGGTTGATGACAGCTGGGATGCGACTCTCTCTGTCTATAATCTACAATCTGTCATCTATCTGTCATTTGTTGTGAAAGGAAGAAAACAGGCGCGACAATGGAGGAAATGCAGAATCCCGGTCGACCCGCCTGAGCGTGAATGACCCGGCTGACACGCGGGGAGAGAGAGAGAGAGAGAGAGAGAGAGAGAGAGAGAGAGAGAGAGAGAGAGAGAGAGAGAGAGAGAGAGAGAGAGAGAGAGAGCGATTGGGACGCAGCTCACCTGACAATCGTGTTTACATCTCCAGCACGCAGACGCCCCAATCAGGCTCAGTGAGTCTTTGTGTGTCAGTCTTGACTGAAACATCCACGTTGACGTTTCATCGGCAGCTACAAGTCAATCAAGCCCCCCGTAAACAACGAGCGGCGCTGAAAGAGCTGACACGTGCTCAGCAGCCGCCGGGCCAGGACACACGACGACAACGACAACGACGACGGGAAAACAGATTAATAAAGAGAGAAAAGAGAAGTGAGATAAAGATAAACACAAACAGAAATGGAGATCAGTCAGAGGTGGATGGTGAATGAAATGAAGGTGGTGTGTGTGTGTGAATGGGGGGAGAGGGGGGTTTGCTGCGTCTCTTTGGTGAAATCTAAATGAGAGTGTATAATATGGGCCCTTCATAGGGATTGATCCAGAACACCCCCCCCTCCTCTTTACTGGGCTTTTCTTCCTGCTCAAATTGAGGGATTACCTCAGGAGGAAGTGCTTTGATTACACACAATAGGCATCTATCCTCTGTTGATTTGTGGGATTGAGGAGGCAAATCCCTGACAAAAAAAAGAAGAAGAAGCTGATACAGAGAGCGAGGGGCTGCTGGATGGAGGGGGGCGGGTGTGTGTGTGTGTGTGTGTTGGGGGGGGGGGGGTTAGAGAGGAGAGGGAGAAGCTCGTCCAGAACTGTATTTTCTTTTGGCAAAACTGTTAAAAACAAAGGAAGAATGCTTGGTTGGGGTCAGAGGTCACCAGAGGCTCCTCATATGAAGTTCAAATAGAGACGCAGATTCTGTACTCGCTGACTCGCTTATGTCTTTGAGTGAAATAGTTTTATCGAGACATGAGACGTTTCGCAATTGTCTCCGATGGCTTTCGCAGCTGTTCAAACTATCGGAAAGCAGAGAGAAAACTTCAAGCGAAATCTTTGAAACACACAGAGTCGTTAAGTACATTCGTCCTGATCGTCTTCGTCGATATGAGCTCGTCTCTGTGTGTCTGGAGTGAAGGTGAGGACGCTGAGTTTGGCTTCCTGTCACCTGAAGGATGAGGAAACTTAATGGTTGATGTGTGTTTCCCGTGGCGTTGAGGTAAATAACAGAGGATCAGTCTCTGTTCTTGCAAATCAAATACTGTAAGTCCTCATGAGCGTCTCTAAGCTGCTGCGTCTCTTCCCGACTTCTCTCTGGTTACTGTTGCCTTCTGGAGACCCCGAGCCCCCCGTGAGCCTAGATGAATCATGAGCTCCTCTAAACAGCGCTGTTATCCGGTTTCCGTGGGGACTGGCTGGTGCTACAAGGAGCAGCAGACAAACTCGGGTGGGGGGGTGTCGGGCGGCGGGAGCAGGGGGCGTCGGGCGGGATTTTTGTCGGATTTACACGTATACGATTTCAGGCTTTTCCACTCAGTTCCCCTCCCCAAGGTCAGAGTCTGTGTGTGAAAGGGGCCGCCAGTGGCCAGCGTCTTTCTTTCCTTCTTGGGTCGATGCTGGTGTGACACCCGAAGGTGCCGTCTCACAGGCCGGGCCGGTGTCAAACGGGTGGCGGCCTTTACCTGTTAGAGGCTACGAGGGAAAATACTGCTACAGTGAACTGAGAGGAGAAGAAGAAGAAGAAGGGCAGAACTTCAAACGAGGGGGTCCTCATTTAAATTCTTCAGTCCGGTCCCTGGGATTTGGTTTAATGAGCTGAGAAGCAGGGGGAGACAGCTGACTCCTGACTGTGTGTGTGTGTGTGTGTGTGTGTGTGTGTGTGTGTGTGTGTGTGTGTGTGTGTGTGTTATAGTTTTCCCACCAATGAGCCCCTATGTGCACGTATACTTGTCTGCTTTGCCAGACTACTGTGGCCCTGCACCGACAACACACACACACACATACACACACACTTCACTCTTTTCTCTGAAGCCTCTCCAGCACTGGGGAGTCTACACACACACACACACACACATATACATAAAAGCACACACACACACACACACACACACACACACACACACACACACACACACACACACACACACACACACACACACACACAGGGGTCCAGGGGTTTGCCAAACTGCAACAGACTGTATTTCTACTCAGAAGCCACAGCTCACTCAGTCTGTCACTACTACCACTGAAACTGGTCAAAGCTGGCTGCTTCTCTGGCCCCAAAACTGTTGGCAGAGGCTGCTGGCAGTCTAGTGTCTCTCGCTCTCTCTCTCTCTCTCTCTCGCTCTTTTATATTTCTCTTCATGCATGCCTGCCTGCGTATGTGTGTGTGTACACCACTCAAACAAGTGGCATGCACAGCGTGGAGCAGCCAGACCCACGTCCTCACACAAACCCCTGACTGACTGACTGACTGACTGACTGACTGACTGACAGTGTGGAGGTCACGCTAATCCGTTCTGCGTATTCAACCTCGTGACGTGACGTTGGGAGGAACTCGGCCCTGTTTTCTCCGGGTAAGACACGCCGTCAGCCGCCGTCTCTCCGCCGTCTCTCCACCGTGCTGTTGTTCTGTTTTTCCACAGACGTCATCAGCCTGAGGGAAATGATGCTGCAGGCTCTCGCTTGCTTGCTCGCTCGCTGGCAAAACAAAAAGAGAAGCAGACCTGGAAAAAGAAGTCAGACGCAGGAGGGAAGCGTTTGGGTTGTGACGGTTGCTGTTTGGGTCGTCAGTACACTGAATAGTGTTCAACCACAAGCCTGCATATCTCAGGAAGCAAATATGAGCACATGGAGACAGACTGAAAACATTGGAGGGCCACGACAAAAAGTTTTCACAACTCCAACTGCTTTGATGTGACGATTACAGCCAGAGCAGAAATGAAGACGTCTGGAATTTATTGTCCATTTTATTGACTTATATGGGCAAAACACTTAAACCCATACATAAAACTGATATCTGAGCTATTTTTACCCCAAATCGAAGCGGATTTGCCCCTCAAGCTTCCCGGGCGTTGATCTCTGTGGATATCTGAGGTCTTGAATTTGTGAAATGTTCAGCCTTGTTAGGCAGATGTGACAAATTCTGGCAAAGAGAAGCGAATATGACACGAGTGTTAATCTGTAACCCTGCAGGGGGAAGCAGGCCTGCAGAGGATCCTGTTACATCTTTCATTTGGCCCCAGCGGGCCTCAGCCTGAACAGAGGGATTACCGGGGGGCTCCGGCAGTCAATTATCCGTACGCAGACCCCAACCCCGACCCAGCAAGCACCTCTGACATCATCGGATGGGTACAGGGCTGTCGAGGAGCGTGTGTGTGTGTATGTGTGTGTGTGTGTGTGTTACAGTAGGAGCTAACTGCTTTACGAGAGGTAAACAATTAGTCGTCAAATTTTTTTCGCCTTAGAGCTGCAAATAAACCGGCCGCCGCTCGTTATTTGTTAATGAACGCGACTGCGGGACGTGAAAGTTATCAGCAGCAGATGTTGTGATGTCTGAGCCGCGCGGTGGCTCTTCGCCCAGAAGTGGGTCGATGTGGGTGGAGGAGGAGGGCGGTGCTGCTGTGAAGGGTGGAAAACAGAGGGGGGAGAGCGTGGACGAGTGGATAGAGTGGGAATGAGTGTGAGGATGTGTGTGTGTGTGTGTGTGTGAGTGTGTAAGACAAGGAAAGCGGGAGCTGGCAGTAACAGCTGCTTCGGGCCTGAAGTTTCAGTCTGAACTGGAGAGGCCGATCAGCTCGCACCGTCCGGCGGCGTGTACGGCGTCCTGCAACAGCTCTACTGAGTAGCTCTGTCCTGCACAGAGCTGCTCTATGTAGCGGCTCTGTCCTGCACCTGTCCAGCAGTGGGGTGTTTTCACCCTCTGGTTCCATTCTGCTGGATTCCGCCGTGATTACTCGGCAAGATGCCTCCTCGCTGTGACATCAGCCTGCAATTTACATCCAAATTAGAATCAGATGAATGAGGAACAGCTCTCTCTCCTTCTCCTCAGGCCGTACCTCACTTTCTCTTCCTCTCTCTCTTTCTCTTCCCCTCTCTCTCTCTCTCTCCAGCTCCATGTTTTCCTCCCTTCCTTCCTTTCTGACCTGTATGCCAAGCGTGCACAAATGTGACACGACTTTGGACGTCTCTATCCCAGCCGCTCTGTGAAGTGGGCGAGGGCCTCAGCTTGGCAGGCGCTCTGGCCAGAGGAGAGCTTGTATCTGACTCACATCAGAGCTCATATGAGAGCAGCAAACTGCACTGATTACAAACTACCACACAAACACTGAACTAAGCCACACTGGAGGGGAAATAATCCTTTGAGCTGAAGTTCAGCGCCTCTTTGGAGATTTGTGTCTTTTTTTAGTGCCGCTGGTTGAGGACCGGTTTGGACTGTGAGGGGAATGTTTGCATAGCGAGCTGCAGGACGTCATGGACAATAGCAATTACCCAGCCCCCTCTGCTGGCACAATATTCACAAAGTGCATTAAATCTGGATTAACTGTTAACATTCAAGAGGCCTTATTGGTCAAATAGGAATGAAAGTATCAGAGCCTGTGTGTGATCAGAGGGACACATCACTTTATTACTTTACAAGTCTAAACTAACTTCACCACTGTTCAGGTCATTTTAGTGGCAATTATGTTGCTTATGTTAGATTGTTTGTTCCTCTCTTGCCTTTGTGATTCTGCCCCCTATAGACCACAATTTGTCTGCTACTTATTGTTAAAGTCTCACCTGATGTGTCCTGTGGTTTCTGTCCTGGGTCCGTATGAAGACGTCCACCATTGGGCCGAGAGCATCCGTCCACCTCGTCTATGCAGCAGCTCCTCGTCTTCATTCAGACTCCACATCCAAGCGTTCGCCCTCCCGGCAGCGACAGAGTCAGAGGGGACACAAACACCAGCGAGCCGTCATGGCTGCCAGGCCCAGAGATCACAGAGACGAACATATGTTCACTGGCAGTCTGGAGCCCCTGAGAGCGGAGGCTGGCAACCTTTTCACCTTTACACACACACACACACACACACACACACACACACACACACACACACACACACACACACAGTGAGAGAGAGAGAGAACACACAGCCATGCATCAAATACACACAAGTGGAGCGAGAGATCAACGCATACAGCCATTCTTCCTCCATCATGAGGTTCACATGTACACACACTTACGACAGTCGTGCACCGACATAAGGTTCATTCTCCCATCACACACATGTGTGCACGTGCACCCGCACCCGCACACGCACACACGCACGCACGCACGCACACACACACACACACACACACACACACACACACACACACACACACACACACACACACACACACACACACACACACACACAGAGTCCTGACCAGCCAGCGATATTTTGTATTATTCATGAGAAAAATATTCAAATAATCATGAGCTTCTGCTTCTGTGCCAAACACACACACATACAGAGAGAGAGAGAGAGAGAGAGAGAGAGAGAGAGAGAGAGAGAGAGAGAGAGAGAGAGAGAGAGAGAGAGAGAGAGAGAGAGAGAGAGAGAGAGAGAGAGAGAGAGAGAGAGAGAGAGACCAACACACCTCTGTCTCTGTGTTACACAACAGTCTGATCAGATGAATCCAATTACTGTCAGAATGATAATTAGCCGTAGATGTGGACTTTATTTACCAACATTTACAGCCAAATATTCCTCCAAACATGAAGTGATGAGAGTGACGCCTCTCTGCCAGCAGGGAGGCGTCACTCTGCCTCACTCTTCCCACCGCACCGACTCAAACAAACCGGCTCAGCGGACCTGCTCTTTGTTCCCCTCGTGTTAGCTGTCCGTCACTTTGATTGGCAGACAAGTGTCAGAGTGAGGGAATGTCGCGGGGAGACGGCAAAAAAAAAGAAAAAGCCACGGCGCCAATCTCAATATTTCATCTCCACCCCCAGAAGAAGAAGAAAAAGGAGGAGAAGGGGGGGGGGGGGGGGGGTTGATAGTTTAAATTCTAATGGTGTTAGGCCACAGGGGCATGTCATTTAGAGCTCGCCGCCCCTCTGCTTACCTCCCCGGCCCAAACAAATTATTAGAAGATTCCATTATTTTTCCATTATGCATATGTGTGTTTGCTCGTGGCCGCGCTGCTACAGGCTGGAGAGGAGGCTCATGGGTAAATAGGCTCGGTTTAGCTCATCAAGGGCCAATACTCTCTGGCCCCCGGACACAGCTGAGGTCCTCCAGGGTCTCGAAATTGGTCATCATCATGGCCGTAATGCTGCTGTTTTGCTTTTACTAATGTCTGGGCCCAGCTAATCGGCGTGGAGGATGACTCTCTCTCTCTCTCTCTCTCTCTCTCTCTCTCTCTCTCTCTCTCTGTACAGAACCCCATGTGATCAAAGCCGTTACTCTCCAACCTCTCTGTTTTTCTGAATCAGAGCATAATGAGATTCTCTGGAGTGAAAAACTGCTTTAGGTAAAGATGCTTTCACTTTTAAAACGTCTAATTATGCTGGGAAACGTATTTAAAATGAACCGATTATGCTGTAAACTGTAGAGTCCAGCGGAATTCCACTGCTGCCGAGTTATTTTTAATTCTTCCAGGTAAAGGCAACGCGAGGATTTCTGCTTATGAAATTACAAAAGTGAGATTTGTAAAGTCCAATTTTGATGTCAAAGCATGCAAAAAGGAATGACGTCGCTCCTGTGTGATGACTGAAGCTGAAGCTGTTGTTGTCATCAGTGTGTTACAGACAGACTTTTCCATATCAGGAGAAACACAAAGAGAAACGTTCTTCATTTGTTAATAATCCATATTTCTGCTCTCACTGTTTCCAGATTATTTTCATCTTTGTCAGCTGGTTTTACTTTTTAACGGCCTTACGTCTCTATAATGTCATGGTTTCATATTTTACTGCCTCAAACAGATTTCCCTGCAGTGGTGCGGGGCCATAATCACGGCCAGTTCATAACTCAGCAGGGATTATTGATGCATTTTCACATTAGCATAACATAAAGCCTTTGCTGGATGCCATTAGCTGGTGCACCTCACAGCAGCAGAGGTACAGGCGGAGGAAACACTCAACATGGAGGCAGAGAGGAAGACTCACCATGAACAAACACACAATACTTCATTTGCTGAAACAGAAACTAATAGTCTCTCTTACTCTAACCCACAACCACACACACATATACTGTATATTGTTGTTTCCTTCTCACACACACACCCTTTTTCTACATATAACTGTTCCAATGTCTCAACTGCAAATATAAAATGCAAATTAAACATAAATCTCCAAATAATCTAAATAATTCAAGTTGTGTGTGTGTGGAGTGTGTGCAGGTGCGTCTCCTGCGCTGTGATTAAGAGACAAAGAAATCCATAAAGCCGCAGGACGGACGAGCATTAATGCATTTTTTGGTCTCCGCAGCAACAGCAGCAACAGCAACAGCATTCAGCTCAGACTGACCCGTCCTCGCTCGCTACAACATGAAGACTCCCGTCACTAACTCCAGTCAGAGGGGAGCGTTTAGCCCTAATGACCCCCAATGTGGCAAAATGTCACCTCTGAAAATGTCCGTCAAGCAGGGGGCGGCAATTTACCCCACCCCCCCACACACACACACATACACACACAACGCTAAATTACTGAATAAGTAGCAGAGCTGTAATAAGGAGCAATCTGGGTCTAATCTGATGAGATCATTTGGAAAACTTTGGATTGGGGGGCGGGGCCGTCTGGAGATGTGTTAAATTAACGCACATGCTTAACTGTGTGTGTGTGTGTGTGTGTGTGTGTGTGTGTGTGTGTGTGTGTGTGTGTGTGTGTGTGTGTGTGTGTGTGTGTGTTTGTGTGTGTGTGTGTGTGTGTGTGTGTGTGTGGATGTGATAAAAGCCAAGTGTCATCTAAACTCAGGTTGGAAGTGGAGTGGGACATGTGGACACATCTGGAAGGTGATTTGTGACAAGTAAGGTAAATAAGTGATAAAAGTGTGTGTGTGAGTGTGTGTGGTGTGTGTGCGTGTTTGGGTGTGTGTGTGTGTGTGTGTGTGTGTGTGTGTGTGTGTGTGTGTGTGTGTGTGTTTGGGGGGTTGATGGAGGAGGCTGGGGGTGAATAATATTGTGGGCGGCACCAGATGCCAGCTGGCAGGGGTACAAAGGGAGCAGGCAGCTCGTGGGTCTGTGGGTTGAACAATTCCTGTTATTCACAACGAAGCCCAGCAGAATCACCGCGGCGTCTCATGTTGTGTGATTCCAACCTGAAGTTTGGACAGTGATTGCGACTTGTGACTTGGACTTGAGCTTTTATTCCCTTTGTCTCGGCGGTGGAGTTGCTTGTCGTTCCACATCACAACCTAATTTCCTCTTAACCCACTTTTGCAGGGAACTACAGTAATTGTTATTAAGTTGAATCAGAATGGGGTCACTACTGAAAGCCACTCGGCCCCGTGTTTAGTAATTAACATTTCACAGAGAATATCTCATTAAAGGAGACAAAGGTTGGTAATGGGAGGCTGAGCTGGAGAGAACAGAGCAGTTAGAGCGACAAAACCCCTCCAGTTTCAGTCCGGATGCAATCAGTCATGAAATCCGTCAGCAGCTCAGAGGTTTCCAGGCTGTTTTTCCTACCTAAAGTGCTTATATTCAACCAAACAACACAACATTTAGCATCCCAAAAGGAGCAATTCTTCATTTTAATTACTTCTAGGGTCCCAGCATACTTCTTTTGAAACCGAAGCCTCTCCAGGCTCAACACGCAGTGACTACGGCTCTTTTTCTGTTCTTTGTTCAAGGCCCCCCCAAGGCAAAGTGTCCACCTCTGATGCCTCCCTCTGGCCCTAACCCATGCAAGTATATTGTGCTTCGAGATTTTCCAGTGGAGCCACTATTCCAAAGTTAAAATTGTGTTGGAACAGAAACAAGCAGAAACTTTGCAGCCTGAAGTTAGAGATTGTAGCTTTGGATCGCAAACAAAAGTCTGCAAACCCAGCAGACTACACCAAAGTCAGTCCACAGGTCCAGTCCAGGAGACGGGCATCCCCATAATTGCGCTTTAAAACTTTAAAAACTGCAGCTAAAGTCGGTAATAATAAATACAAATTGCACAAACGCGTCACAGATCCTTTGAATGAGACTTTCAAGGCCCAGATGCAGTTTTGTGGGTTCAAAAAAAGTCAGACGTGCAGCCAGTTAAACAGACTGCAGCCAGACACCAAGCACAGTCTCATATGCTTCCAATATGGTGAAATACAATGTGCTCACATTTCACCCCCAACCCAGTACAGGAAAATGACTGTCAGTCTCACTTTTCTTTAGTCATATCTCTCTTTCCTCTCCCGCCCGTGTGAACAGAGAGAGAGAAGGAGAGAGACAGAGGAATGGAGCATTTGGACGACTGCCTCTATTGGAGAAGCACCTTCTTTGATCTGCCAGACCTATGTGAGACCTCCGAAGCCTCATCTCCCTCGATAACAAGACAAAGAGGGTAAATGTGTTGATAGTGGCAGACGGTACTGGAATTCTGGGTAAATGTGTCAAATTAGTTCTCACGTCTGGGTCTCATTCCTCTCCACCTTGCTGCCATCTTTTGCTCCCTTCGCTCCGCCGCTCTTTACACCCCAGTCATTCCATCCCTCACTCCTCCCACACACACCACATGCACACACACATATGCCTCTCCAGTCCTCTCGTGGCTCCGTCCCTGGATTCCCACTCTTCCTATACCTCGGTGGAGACCCGCGACAGAGAGGCCGGGTTAAATGCAAAGAAACGGGGGGAAGAAGAAGAAGAAGAAGAAGAAGAAGAAGAAGCGTGCTAGTGTGGCTCAGTGATTCCCATGAAAACCACAAGAGCCATTTTTGGATCTCCAGCCGACCAAATCTGAACATGCATTTTGTATATTTATTGCTTTTTATGACACAAGTCTGCATGAATAATACATTTCTTTTTCAAGTAAAAGTCCTGCACTCAATTTCTACTAATGTGAAAGTATATTAGTTGAAAATGTAAAAAAAAACAGTCTGTATTATGAGGATTGGTCCCTGTGTTCCATTATTAATGCATTAACATGTTCTGTATATGGCCACATTGAGGGGAAAAAGCTTTCATCCAACAACATGAACAACTTTATATCTCAAAGTTTGGAGCTTTTGGAGTGAAATAATGGAATTTCCTTGGAATTTCTGGGGTAGATGACGTCACTTTCTAGAGAAGGAAACGGCCTTGTGCCATCAAGTTCAAACCAGGCTGATAAACAAGTATCAGTCATGGAGCAAATTATTGAAAAAAGGACAACATTTATCTACAAAGTACCACAAAATTATACTTAAACCCACTACAAAGTAAATATATTCATTGGCCTGTTTGGAGATTATAAGAGAACATAGACGTCTCGCTGTTTTCAGAAAAGGTTCCAGTTGATTCCATTGTAAAACATTAACCAGCGCTGGAGCCACATAGACAAATTTCTCAACTGAAATGATACCAGATGCTTTGAGTGACGTGCGGCGCCTATAGCGTATGTTCCTGTGTGCGCACACACACACACACACACACACAACGCGTGTTATCAAAGGTAGAAAGGCAGTCCGGATTGGGAGTGTGGGTAAACACAGTGGGACTACGTGTGTTGATAAGTGTGTTGATGTGTATGACCCAAGGACATTCGCCTTTGTACGTGTGTGTGTGTGTGTGTCCTCCCAAGTTCCACAGTTTTGCCTCAGAAACAGGCAGAAACACCCCCCATATAGAGGCTCACACACACAGCCTATATGCTACTGTATAAACCTCTCGGTAATGCGCTCCATGCTTCCAGCAAAATCCCTGAGCAAGGTTATAGTGCTAACATGCACTGCATGCTTTACTTATGCATGAGCCACCCTTCTCCTATCCGGGGAATTCTGATTCTTTTCCCGTGTTAAAATTTGCATGGCCTTCCCCACTCCAAAGGGAGTAAATGATTTAGCACTGAGGCTTATGGTAAGTAAGCAACTAATGTTAATTCAGCCTTTTTCTAACAGGGTGTCAAGTAGGGGCCATTGCTACATTTACCCTCCACATTCCCTTTAAACATGTGGACAGGGAGGCTGTAGAGGGTCAGAGAGAGAGAGAGAGAGAGAGAGAGAGGGAGAGGAAGGGAGACAGAGCGGGGTGGAGAGAGAGAGAGGGAGTAAGAGAGAGAGAGAGAGAGAGAGAGAGAGAGAGAGAGAGAGAGAGAGAGTTATCACAAAAGTAAATATTTACATGTCATTTTGTTGCATTAGCTTTAGTATGAAGGAAGATGGGAAACTTTTTATGGGACAGATCAACAATAACATGAACAGATTTCTGGTGTAATTCAAATGATATATGGGCGAAGGGTGAAAAAAAGGATTTCTTGATATAAAAATGTTTATCTAAAATTGAGTTTAATTTCCCTGCCCGTGCACATGTGTGTGTGTATTTTAATAATCATTTATTTACCACCCTCTGCCTGCGTTAATGCATTTACGAGAACCCGCATCCGGCCCCCCTACCCGGATCAGGACCCAGGCACAGGGAGGCCACGTGTCCCATTTAGCCGCCCTCCCTCGCCACATCAGAAAGCCTCAAAAATTCAAATCAACATTAAAATAGTTTTATGTGTAAGTAAGATTCAGTGAACTCCATTATTTTCCACACTATTTACTTGAATAATTCAGAGAAGATATCTGAATTATGGATAAAGTGTACAGTTTGAAGAAGGGGTTCATGTGCAGCCTGGGGCTATAGCCCAGCTTTAATGATGTCTGGAGATGGTGGACGGGTGGAGGGAGAAGTCGTTAGCTTCACAGTCATTTTCTCAAGGATTAAAAACACTCTTAAAGCAGCAGGGTGGACCAGTGTGTGAGGAGGGAAGCTACACAATCTGGAGGATTTACCAAATCTGGAATCAAAGACGAATAATTCAAGATTATTTTATTCTGAAGTTCTATGTTAATTTTCACTATTTACTAAATTTATGTCTAAGTTTGGACAGAGATGTTTTAATTATTGATGTTAGATTCTCTTGATAACAAGAGCACCAATAAAATCTATTATTAAATCCACATTGTGACAACATATGAGGTTCAGATTGTGTTAACTGAAACTAAATACTATTACACAGAAAGTACTTACAATGCAATGCAAGGCCTTTTTGTTACGTTCTAATCCTGTAACCAAGGAGTTACACGTCACATCCTTATGTTGCGGGCTCAGAATTTATCAATCAACTGCCGTAAATCACAAGCTGGAGTTCCTCACCTCATTGTTACCTGGTTTAGAAAGTCTGGAGCGCTGAATTGGCACAGTGGAGGATTTATACTATTCGCCAGTAGCAATGACATCCAAAAACACACACTTAACCAGCTCACACACATAAACACCCTTCAAGAGCCAGCAGGGAGTCTTCCTGCTCATACTCGCTCCAACAGGGAAGCCAAGACTGACTACTCCCCTAATTACCCACCTTCCTCTAATTATCCAATCATAAAGCCATTAGCAGTCTCACACCATATTAACATGGGCCCGCCTACATGCCAATTTGTGCAGCCGCTCACCCGGAGCCAAGATGCCACTGTGGAAGGATTCTTCAGTGAATAATCGGAACAAATGTCACATTACACAGCGAAACGTTGAGGTTTCTGCCGTCGCTGAAAACAAACAACACATTCTTCATTCCAAGCAGACTACAAGCTGATTTTAAATAGGACACATGCCTATACTGTTGTACATCTGACTTAGGTATGTTGTACTGTTACTTCATAGGTACATCTGATTACTTTACCAGGTGCTTTCCAGCCATTATAGCTTTCAAACCTGACATTATAACCGTTTGAGGGCCTTAACATACATACATTTACAAATGTAAACTAGGCTTTCACGTCCACATACTTCCCAGGGTTCTGGGACCCACCTACAGGCAGATACAAGCTGGATCATCTCCTGCTGACAGACATGGGAAACCTTCCATGGGAACCAAAACAAACATGGCGACGCTCAAGGGGGCGACTGTCACGTTGATGCCGAGATCGCAGCAGATCATGGTGAGTGATAAGATCATAAATATGTGGGCAAGCTCACAGAGTTTCTCTTCAGAACCTTCCACCATTGTTGTACGCTTACTGTTGTTGTCTTCGTCTCTGTGCTGCCCCCTGTGGCTCTGGCCGGTGTTGCACTTCACAGACGCATTGATTGTCAATTTGTGTGGTAAAAAGTAACAACATTAGGGCCCTTTGTCTCCTTTCCCTCTAAGATACATGAAGTTTAACATTATTTCCGTCTTAAACGTATTAAAAGTTCAGGCCTAACTTCTTTAACCAGGAGACGACTCCAATGACAAAACTTGATTCAAAAAGAAAACTATAGCGAACGTCCTTCTTTAAAATCTATTATTGATCTATGTTTGGTCCCAGAGGCAGGTTGTGGAGCAGAGTATCCAGATTGTTCCCTCCTTTATTCATACCCATCAGAGGCGAGGTGGGTTATCGGAGGGAACGGGGCGAACGAGCAAGACGCAGAGCACAGATGTTAGCACAGCTGCAGCGATGAGGAGATGCTCAGGCTAACGGCTAGTGCTACACGTGCACAGAATGCGTTAGAGGGATACCGGGGTGCTGGATGCAGCGCCGCCTCATCCACCTGACTGATTTAGAGGTCGACGCAGAGGTCAAATCTGACAGAGTCAAAGAAGAAGAGAAGGAGAGAGGGAGAGAGGGAGAGAGGGAATCTTTTTCAGAGATCTTTGTGTTTTTACTCTCCAACAGACTCCAGCAGAAGTTTTGGTAGAAAGTCTCTCCAAGGCCGGGAGTGAAAGTGAGCTGTCAACATTGGCAGAAGCACAAACAACAAAACACACTGTGGTGACAAACACATTCATTCTGCCTTTAGACATTGAGCTCCATAATAACTTTCTTTATTCTGCGACTCTCTTATTCTCTCTCGCTTTCCTTGCCTATGAAAACATCCTCATTATCTGACCAAATGAGCAAGGTGACAGGGAATAATGGCGCTTTGTGGAAACTGCCTGCGTGCCCAAGGTACAGCACACACTGACAATGGAGAATCTCAGTTGTTGGCCTTTATAAAGCCACACAGCTGTTCCCCCTCCCTTCTGCACACAATCAAACCTCTACCATTCAGTGCCACAAACCAATAAACGCCTCCTTTGTTTCAGCTTGACACCATTGTTTTGTCTTTTATAAAGATTTCTCTTCTTTCGCACAGGGTGTTTTTGTTCCGTTTCCCAGTCAAAGCTGTGTAGTTTTCCTCATTTGCAACAATAACTCTGCCTCACTATTTGATTTCTCTTTCTCCCTGATCCACATGTGTGTATTTGTAATGAGAACAACACACTACAGTGAGTAGGAATGCGCTTATGCTGTGACTCACAATCACTCCTATCAATACATCTAACTTAAATAATCATAATACTGAGATAAAAGACTCATAACTGACAGCTAATGTACTTCAGCATACAAAAGTCCCATTAATGTATGTAAACTGATGCCTGATGAGGTCACAAGTTTGTTGTCTGTCATAGATGTGTGGGAATAAGAGGGGAACAGTGTGAGGGGGTCCTGTTCCTCCTGTTTAAAGCTGTGAGAGAGGGGGTCTTTGTTGACTCTGCACACTCTGCTGTCAGCAGCCTCATAAACAGGAATCAGATCTGAAAATGTAATATGTTTCATCTTTTGCTATAAAAGCCAAGGTTAGGCTCTGAAAGAGATGCAGTAGATACCAGACGCTTCAAAATGACCACAAACCATGTTTTGGTTCGTCTCTGTGTGAGACACACACACACACACATAGAGAAAGACGAGAGCACAGACACACCCGCTAAAAGCCACACACAGCAAATACAAAGGCAATCTAAAAATAGATTAAATGTAAAATACTTCCATATGTAACAGCAGTGAAAGACTTTGCTGTGTTAAAATTCTCTCACAGCCTGAGTGTGCCAGTGCTCATCTGCTCTGCAGCGCCCCCTGTTGACAGGCTGTGTCCCCACATGGGGTTGGTTGGTTGGTTTGCATTGCAATCCCAACAAATCAAGTTTAATGTAATTTTAAGTAATTTAGGTTAGATTACAAAAACCCATTAGATTACACAACTTCACATTGTTAGATAATGTAGATAATCGGAAATAATAGTGAAGTTATTTATAGATATTAAACATATAGCAACTGTTCAATACAACCATAAAACACAAAGAATAACAAATCTAAACTGTGTATTAGAGCTTTAAATGGCCTCAACTGAAGAGCCTCTCTCTCTCTCTCTCTCTCTCTCTCAGTGCAGTGTCATCCCCTGTCATCTTCAGGTCATAATGTAACATGACACTGGTGGTTGCAACAAGGCCGGCCGGCCAACCCGAGCGTTTAAGACCAATGAATATCATTTGCTCCTGGTCGGCTCCCTGGCGCTTTCAGACGCTCCCGCCGCCAGACTGAATCAGTCTTCGCACCTGTCATGTCTCTGACGCCATGGAACACACACGAACGCACAATGGGTTGAAAATGCTCACACACTCACACTTGCACACACATATAGTGTACAGACACACACATAGGAGCTGCAGCGGCCAGCACAGGCAATTTCAAAGAGAGAGCCAAACTCAACAGATAGAGAGACTGCGCACACACACACACACACACACACAAACACACACACACACACACACACACACACACACACACACACAGGATATTTTCCACCTCGAGAGACCACTTTGTTGTTTCTGATGCTTCTGTCATCCTTAATACACTTCAAGCTGCTCCTACAAATCCACAGATTCTTCCACCTCACACTTCTTACAGCCTTTATTAGAAAACCAATACCTTTCAGCGGTTATCACCATACTAACCACATTACGACCCTTTACAGGTGCAGGCAGCCTTGGTAAGACCCCCTCCCTCATTAGGGGGATTAGAGACAGATCTGCCCCTCTGCTGGGTCAGAAGCAGCCACAATAACCCCCCGCCCCCTCTCCCCTCACCTCAGTTCACGTCCTGGCTTAGGCCGCCGCTTGTTTAAATGTCCTCCCGGGGGATCCCCAGGGCTTTGATCAGCCACCCCCATTGGATGCACCCATACACACACACACACACACACACGGCAACATCAGTGTCCCAGGGGGGCCGAGGGGGGTCAGGGGTACCGCTGCTGGGGATAAGAGAGAGCAGGCAGAGAATAAAAGTAGAGGGTAAAGATCCTACTGAGGTTTTGGGTAAAGGGGTGGAAAAGTGTGAGGGTGGGCTAATGAACCCCACCAAAGCCCCTCCACCCAACATTAAAGGAGCCTAATTACCTGCCTGATCTGGTGCAATGAGTGCACCTGCATGTAGAGGTCAAAGTGGGATGTGCTAACAACCTTGTTATGGAATACCTCATGTTAACGAGGGCCAATTACGTGGCGTATTTAGTTTCATGCTAATGGAGCAGCATGAGATCTTAAATGATTACTGCTAATACACGGAGCCAGGTTGTATCTTTTCATCTTGAAAGTAGCGCTTGCCCGCGTTGGACGAGGGCTTGCCGGCTTCTCTAGTCACGTCGAGCCGACCGAGCGCCGATCACATGCATGCACATCGGCTCTAATTACAGTTTGACATGCAGGAGGTGTAAGTCTGATCTGCATTAGCAGGAGATAAATGAGGCTACATGTAAAAAAGAAAAGGGATGAATTTTACAAGCCTGAGCTTATTATGACTTCAACCACAGCATGAGGAGAAACTCTGAGAAGCTCTGAGAATCCAACGGGTCAAGCCACTCAGGCCTCATCGCCCTGGAAACCAAGAGATTGAGTCCAGGCTCTGACTTCCCCGACGTTGCCATTTAATTAAAACAAATGATTCTCCGTGCAGGAAACCATAAAGCAGCTTTCTCATATACAAACGGCACATATCAAAGAAATCTAGACTTCCAGGATATCAAAGCAGATCGTACCAAAGAGGGGGAGGAGGGGGGGGGGGGTTCCTAAATTGCTATTTCATCAAATTAACGTTGAGATAAAATGATCCGCTGATAAAACAAATTTCAAAAAGAACGTTGGGAGTTTGAGACAAAGACGAGCGAAAGAGCCTGAGGTCCAAAGCCGTGACCAAACGCTAAGTTTACACAGGAAGTGAAACAGATCCCCCCCCTGCCTCCCCTCCTCTCTCTGATATTTAGAAAGCTCGGGCTCCGTCTGCTCTTTAGTCCATCTCTCGCCATCACACATTCATTCCCCCGTTCTTTTTTTAACGACGCCTCATCGTGAATAATAAGCGGTGAGATCACGGCGCAGGGCAGCGATCTATACTAACTACTTACGTGGTACTTATGAGGGGGATTAGCCTGCGTTAGCGTGGCAGGTACTTACGTTCCCACTTTGACGCTAAGTGCTCGCTCAGGTCCTCCAGGTCAATTCATTGTTGAACGCCAAACACACGCACAAATCATTACGCAAAACCCACATGACGACGGCACCAACTTTCATGACGATGCCTTGCTCAAGGGCTCTAAAACAAACTCCCTCAAAAGCCCTGATGAATAAGTGAAGGGATAAGAGCTACATCGATACCGTTCCAACGCATTAAAGTGGCAGATAAATAAATAAGTGGTGATGTGAGGGGTTGCGGGGGGTTTTGGGGGTGTTGCTCATTCTTCTGTACATTGAATGTATCTTATGGCAGCGTGTAAAAATAGCTTGACAGAGGCTAATTGTGCGTGTTGCTGAATAATGGATCAGAGCGGCGAGGGCCTTCCTGGAAGCGGGGCGGCACCGCGGGTCCCTGCTGAACCTGCTGATGTTGTTTACAACATCAAAGGTCAAAGCCAAATGAGGAGCGAGAACAGATGTTTGTAGAGGCGTTTGTTGGAATTTCACATTACATTCACATTAAGTTAACAATGAACTTCTGATCATTGCAAACTTTGGTGGATTGGAAACTTTGTTGTCATGAGCATCAGGATTCAATTGAGAGATTTAGGGATTAGAGATGAATGGAATAGAATAGCAGTGAATTGAAGCGAAAGGATAAACTTTTCACAATAAGCTGTTTACTCTTTGTCACTGAGTTGTCAAATATTCCCGAATCCGTTCAGCAAGTGTTCCCTGTAGGTTTACGGGAAGTGATTTGGCAAAGATTTGTAATAAAAGTGCTCAAATTAACTATTACTAATAAAAGGAGATGAAAGATGGATTTGCTGTGGTCTCACCTGCCCCAAAATTCTCTTAAAATTGTTAATTCTACATCTACATATTCACCTTCAGTCGTTTTGTAATATCTGCTGCCTGAAGTCGGTTTCTTGTGTTTAAGACGACGGAACAATTAAAGCTAAGAGTTGCATCTCTGGCCCCAAAACCCTGACAGAGAGAAACAGACCTAATCCTCTTACTCTGCACAGCCACAAGTGCACACAGGCTTTATTGGTAAATACCCGTATCAAGTTTGTTCCATCGCATCTAATATGGCATCAAAGTTATAGTCCGTGGGAGCGGGAAAAAAGTTGAAAGGGGCGACGTCTTTGCATAAACGCCCGGGCTCATCAGAGGAGAGTGTGTGTGTGTGTGTGTGTGTGTGTGTGTGTGTGCAGTTGATGGAAGAACGCTTACACACTGATTCCTCCCCCGACGATGACAAGCTTGTTAAAATACAACTGGCTCCTTTGTCAATGTGGACACACACACACACACACACACACACACACACACACAAACACACACATAATGAGTCACACTTCTGTGGTAAAAAAAAGTTGAAATGGTCTCGGCTGATGTAAAAGACGTTTCCTCACCTTATGACCTCATTTAACATTCATACTTATACTTTCAGATATTTCTAATCCTGAAGAGCCGACATGTTGGGGACTTCACTCCTGTGCTGCAGCCTCCTCTGACACACACTGTGTCTAACAGCTGTGATAATCACATCTTATCACAGAGACGGATAACTTCATCCTCCATTATTATGATTTTACACACTGGGAAATTAGATAAAAAATGTCCGATCTTGGTTGATTATCAGCGGCGCTTTATTAAGATCATTTTAGGAAAGTTTTGGACAAAATATCAAACGGGGAAATGAACATGAGTGTGTCTTTGATCGCAAAACAATTGTCTCATTATAGACTCATCTATCTATCTATCTATCTATCTATCTATCTATCTATCAACTTAAATATTGTTTCTTTTGTATTTCTATACTGATTTATCAATGGAATCTTCATTAAGCTTCAATATAAACACATTTCCTTCATCATATCTATGTTGTCATCATTGAAACTTTTCCACTTTGCCTCGCTCTCCTGCTGCTGGGCTCATTACAGGAGCGGCCAGCGTCCGGGTCAGTTGTGCATTTAGAGGGCTGATGGTGGAGACGACCACTCTGATCAATATTTCATATTAATCTTAAGATGTTGCGTTTGGTCAATCTGCCTTTTATGGACCGGTGCTATCTTAAGCTGGAGCTGTCAGAGGAAATCAATGTGCTGGATAACATCAGCGGCCTGCTGGTTACTGTAAGCTCATCCTGACCATGTTAACGTTTCCTGTAATGCTGACATCACAATATGGTTACGACCCACTGAGGGAAAACAATTTTTTTTAAATATGAGAATACATTATTATAAAGCAGCTCAGGAGACGATAGATCAGATTAACAGAATCCGTTGAACGGTTTGTAGGTTTGACCTCTACCTCCACAAACAGCAGCATTGTGTTTAGATTCAAAGGGTTCATGTTATTGTAAAAGTGTTAATACTAATTTTGATACACTCTCTTATTATTGTATCATATTCAGAGAGCAGGAAACCCCTCTGATCCGTCTTGACTTTCTCCTCTAACACTCTCAAGCTGTTTGGGTTGCTGTCACCGCATCCTAATGTCACCTGACATTTTCCAACTCTTTTAATATTCCCATATTACGATCTGCGGCTCGTAAAGCAGACGGCATGAATAATTTCAGCGCGCCAAGTGGAGGCCTGATTATCTGAAACAAGTTCTGTTACTGGGGGGGAGCCGGCAGATCCAAAAACACCATTAGCCAGGTGGTAGCCCATGAATTAAAAATAGCCGAACACGTTTTTTCAGTCAGGCTGCTTCAAGCCCCCCCAACTCCTAAACCACCCCACCCACTTCTCACCAGGCCCCCCCCCCCCCCCCCCCCCCCGCCCGCCACACACAGCATGCACAGTGTTTTCGTGACAGCCGGCTGCTTCTCTTCCTTCCTGATGGAGGAATGAAGTGAGCCCAGTTTTCATTCAGCATGATTCCAACAAAAAGAGAGAGAGAGAGAGAGAGAGAGAGAGAAAGAGAGAGAGAGAGAGAGAGAGAGAGAGAGAGAGAGCGAGAGAGAGAGAGAGAGAGAGAGAAAAGCTCTTCTCCACCATCTGATCTGGACACAGAGACATACAACCCTCCACCCCCCCACCCCACACACACACACACCCTCCATCTATGATACGACTGTCATCCGTGGATGTTTTCACAATGTTTTACCTTCCTATTTTTTCTCCCAGTGTACTTGGGGGACGTGTGAATTAGACGGCAAACGGGGGAGAGGATGTCGCCGAGACACCTCAGAGGAGCCGTGTTAGCGAGCTGTCACCAAGCCAGAGACGCCGCTCCTACCCGCCGCCGCCGCCGCAAAGAGCCACGTCGTAAATGGCTGAATTACCATGGAGGATAGCCTCAACTTTCCCACCGACATCTTCATCTAAAACAGACTGAGTAGGCGGCCTGACAGCCAAGCGAGCAAGGAAGAAGAGGAAGAAGAGGAAGAAAGAGGAAGAAAGAGTTGATTCACCCTTTGTTTTGCTCAGAACATCAAGAAAGAAAGAAAGAAAGAAAGAAAGAAAGAAAGAAAAAAAGAAAGAAAGAAAGAAAGAAAAAAAGAAAGAAAGAAAGAAAGAAAGAAAGAAAGAAAGAAAGAAAGAGTGCTGATACCGCTACAACAACATCCTACTTGCTCTTCACTGCCTGCTGTATATTTAATAGCCACTCCATCATTCTTTCCCTCTCTCTCTCTCTCTCTCTCCCTCTCTCTCTCTCTATGGCTTCATGTCTGTTGCTCAGGCAGATGGAGGTTGTAAGGCTCGATGGTGCATTCCAACATCACAATCTGTCTCCTGGTCTGGGGGTAAAAAAGGCCGGAGTGTTGTATGTATGTGTATGTGTGTGTGTGTGTGTGTGTGTGCGTGTGTGCCGAACGTTTCAGCTTGTGGCCGAGTCTGTGGCGCGATAGCGGCTGGAGAAACGTCTCAGAGTGGCAGCATGTCGACAGAGACAGACAGAAGGACGCAGGGGGAATAATAGTTGTGGAGTGAATCAGTGGGGATGTGATTTCCTTCTGCCTTTCTGTGTGTGTGTGTGTGTGTGGGGGCGAGAATAAACACAAAGAGGGTCAAATGGAGAATTAAATTAACACCATTACAGACATGTTTATCTTCATCCCTGTGCTGAGCGCCGTGTGCGGGGATCACAAACTGATCCACTTCAGAGGGCTTTATGGACACACAGCAAATAGGACTGGAGGGGGCCAGGGTTGCGTTTCTATGACGATGACGTCCTCCAATACAACAGTAATGAAAGAAGATGTCAACTTAACAAGCACAAATATGTCTAAATTTAGTTTTTTGCTTCCACCAAATGCGGAGTTTTTATCTCAAAACTTCAAGGAACTTTTTTCAATCTCTGAAAATATATGAAAATATGTGAAATAGTGTTTATGTCTTATTTCTCCTTAGGTCAGCATACTCCCATTTGGCTTGTTCCTGCCTTGGTGGAGGTATGCACTTTGTAGTGTTATATTTTTTATGAATGAAGTTCCTCTTTCTTGAAATTCCCTCTGTGATCAGCTCGATGTGTTCAAACGTTTGGTGTGTAGATGTGTGTGTCGACTTGCCTTGTGGGTAAGTGTGATTTCCATATTCACCTGATTGTGTCAGTCACTCATCCTCAACCAAACAGCCTTTCCAGGTCAGAGGGAGGATGCCTCTCCAGCAGTATTCATCCGAGTTCACCTAAAACAGGAGAAAGAGAGAGAGAGGGGCAGAAGGAGGAGGAGGAAGAGGCAGGATGTGCAGTGGCAGCGACTCTTAACATGGACAGCATCACAAAATTTGGTGATTAACAGCAACGATGATACATTTTTCATCTGCCTCCACACCCAAGGTGAAATAAGCGAGGTGCAGCTGTGTGTGTGTGACACTCCTGTGTGTGTATGTGTGTGTGTGTGTGTGTGTGTGTGTGTGTGTGTGTGTGTGTGTGTGTGTGTGTGTGTGTGTGTGTGTGTGTGTGTGTAGGGATATGTTTGGATCAGGGTCTGCAAACACTGCTGAGGAGGCCATGAAAGATACATGGAGCCACTGGAGAGGTATAAAGAATTTAGAGATATAAAGGATATATGACAAATAAATCAGGATGCAAATCTCACCGGGCGCCACTGGGAGTTCTCCAATGAAAACGGACTGAATAATTGAAGAGGAAGAGGAAACATTTCATCAATGAGAAGAGGACGGGAGGGAAACTCTTCTTCTCTGTGTTTCTAAGCTCTAAATTTGGGCCCTTGTAGTGTTTTAAAACTATAAAAAAAGCTTTCAGAGTCTCCTCCCCTCTCTCTCTCGTGCTCTCTCTCTCTCTCTCTCTCTCTCTCTCTCTCTCTCTCTCTCTCTCTCTCTCTCCCCTCTCTCTCTCTCTCTCTCTCTCTCTGCTTTCAGTCACAATTACCTCACTGGCATGACCGTAAATATTACCGCTAGAGCAGCAAACTAAATATGAAATAGCCAAACAAACAAATTACACGTTTAAATTCTGTCTCTCTCCCTCTCTCTCTCTCTCACACACACACACACACATATGCAGACGTGGTGAATGCGGGGGGAAAACTTGACATAATGGCAGCGTCTTGCCAGATTCTCTTAACATTGAAAAAAGAAAAAAAAACTATTTTCGCAAGAACTCATCGCCACGGTGAACGTGGGTTGCCAAGCATGACTGTCTTGGCAACAGCGTCACCAGGGATACCGGCTCCCCGTAGATGGGGGCTCATTGATTAGAGTTGGAGCTCACCCCAGAGTCCTTGGAATCATTAAACACTGTAAGTTTTTTTTTTTTGGGGAGGGGGCGGGGGTGGGCCCTCAGGGAATTGTGGGAAGGACCCAGAGGTCATATCCATTAAGAGGTCGGAGGTTCTGTATGTCCAAACTGTATTTCACTCGCTTTCATCCACCTTCATGACATCATGGGTGAGATCATTACTAGATGTCCTTCATGACGGTGAAGGATGGGGATGGATGAGGTCGTCACTGTGCCGTCTAAGTGTAAGCTGATGTGCGGTGTTTTTAAATGTTGCCCATCAAAATGACTTCGCAATTAAAATGGAATAAATTGAATTTCCAAAAAATAGCATTTGTAAATGTGTGTGTCCAATTCTTAACTGATAAACACATTTTAGTATTCAAAATTTGTTTCTTTTGAAATTACTTTGTCACAATACTTACTCACAGCTGTCTGTCATACTTGAACAGACAGACAGCTCACACCCGTCACCTCCAAACACTGTGGATATTTATCACTCAGTTAACCAATAAATCCAAATACACACCGGCTACACTGGAGCTGCAACAGTCACCACAGAGTCTGACCTGGAGTGAGACGATGGCATTTGTCTGCAATCCATAAAGAAAAATTGCATTTGCTTTAGTGGTATTTAACTGATCAGGTTAGTCGTGTTTAAATCAAATATGGCGGCAGCACTTAGACAGCAGTGCTAAATGAAAACCTCAGCAGGATCAGTGGCTGCCTGAACGATCTGTCACACTCCGTTATGTGCAGGTATGCATGAGGGCCACACGGCACTGTTGTGACAATCGCGTGAGCTCAGTGTCACATCTCGTACCACGGAGCCGCTGACACGCCACGGAGTCCGCCTGCCGCGCCACACGGCCCATCCACGCTCTCTCTGGACAGATTCAACATGAGGACACTCTCCTCCAACATGTGTAAGTCCTGTTGACTGATGTGACCAGGGAGTCTGCACTTTGAAAACCAGCTTTTTCAAAACTTTCCCCAGACAAAGACCGGAGTGTGTGACTGTTTATGTGCGTGTGTGTGTGTGTGTGTGTGCATGTGTGTGTGTGTTTGTACCCATTCCATTGTGCCTGCATGAATAAGGGGCATGGGTGGCAGGGCTACCTTGAAAAGGAGATGAGAGGAACTTCCTCCTCTTGGAGCGGCCACAAAGCATGAGCACGGCACTGTGTGTGTGTGTGTGTGTGTGTGTGTTTGTGTGCGTGTGTGTGCAGGATAGTGGGCAGACAGGGTGAGGGCCAGGTGCCAGGGCCGAGGGTCTTTGTGTGTTTTGTTCGCGGTGGCGGCACCCCTCAGGTCCGGTGGACACACGCCTGGTTCACCGGACGACAGCTTTGTGTGCACTTGGAGGTGAGCCACGAGTGAGGAGCACGGGTCGCTGTGACATAAACACACACACACACACACACACACACACACACACACACACACACACACACACACACACACACACACACACACACACACACAAAGAGACACACTGCGTATATTAAAAATGCTAAATGCTTGTGTTTTGCATGGAAAGTTTTCAACTAGTGAGAACAAGGCTTTCTTTGCTGAGTGTCCATTTCACTGCCTCTGTTTCTATCCAAACATGGTCTTAAATATGCATGACCTTATTACCATCTTCCCTGTGATTGGCTGCTGCCTGCGACGTGGCCACAGGAATTCCGGTGCAGTAATAAAAACCATGGCGAGTTTATGAATTAGCGGAAATTGCCTTGGCTGAGATTTAGCGTAGCGCAACACGTTTACCGTCAATGTTTATGAATACGGCCCTGTGTGTGTCGTAAATCTGAGTGTATTAGTCTACCTGCAGTGTGTGTCTGTGTGTGTGTGTGTGTGTGTGTGTGTCTAAGCGCTTGTCTCTGAAACAACCTTTCACCTGAAGCAGCCGTGTAAAGGAATGCTCCTTTCCAGCCCCTGTGTGTCTTTCAACCCTAAAATATGCCAGGATCTCAGAGAGACAGAGCGTCTGTTGACAGCGGGCGCTCCTCCAAAGACATGCTTCTCATGCCCTGTGGAGGCCCCCTGTACAGGAGACGCCCACCCCCCCACATACGACCTCCTCCACCCCTCGCTCTCCCCTGCAATCAAAGACAGCTTCATTATCTGCTGACTAATTTTGTGCCTGCCCCCAAAACGACTCCCAGGTAATGGAGGCGCAGGTTTACCCTCCTCCCCATCGCCACAGAACAGCCGCCCTGAGACTTTGAGGCTCTATCCAACCCCCTCCCCCTAAAGACAAAGGGTCCTCTCAGGACCCCGGGCCTGTGATGAGTCCCCTTCCTATGTGGGGAAGTGAGGGATCTCGGAGGGGGAGTTGAATCTTGAATCTGCCCAGCAGGAGAGGAGCCAGCGCCGGTACAGGCAGTGCTACAATATTTGAATGGCTCGACCAGGGACACATCGTCGTGCCTCTCCAATTAAATTATCTATCTCACAATGGCGAGGCCTCGAGAACTGACACCTCCATTGAGAGTGTGTCAGCAGCTTTGTGGGGACTGACGATTTCCATCTCTGCAGAAATAGATTTGCTCCCAAGGGGAGCAACAATAGCAGGGCAATCCTTCTAATGCGCGTTTTTGGGCGGAAAATAGGGATGAGAGCTGGGGATTTGGACGGTTTACTTACAGGGACCAGGGGAATTTTCGTTTGGAAGTGATAATATATTTGAAGTGTCTTTGACAAAATGCAAACTCGGATGAACAAGCGTTGTCAGGTGAAATTCACCGCGGACTGTGTGATGTGTTTTGAGCGAGTTGCTCGTTTTATGTTGAGATTTGAGCAATTTAAGCATTTTGGCACATTTTCTCCAGCGAGAGTTTGTGATTTAATTCACCTTATGTAATTATGCGGAAGAAAATGAGGTGTCGGACTGCATTATCTCTGAGCTGTATTGACAAACAAGGCGCCTGCACACACATCCCTGTAAGTTGCTGACATGGCTGCTACCCATCATGGCGGGAATCCATGATTTCTATGCCAGACTCAGAACTTATCGGTCAACCCTTTTATATTAACAGAAGTGCTTAATTTGTTTTCAACAGACATCTAAGTGCAATAGTGGTATTAAGTTTAAACAAATAGTGCAAACCGGCTGCCAAAAACTGCCAAATCCCGCAGGCAAAGATTGTTAATCATTCAACCTGACATCTCACAGTGAACACAAGCTGCTGACATGTTTGCATAATGAAGTCGGAACTTTGATGGGATCGCCGGCGGCCGTGCCAGGTGCAAACAGGTTTCCACAGTGATTTAGATTACAACGGTGATTCCACAGAAACAGACAGGAAGATCTCCATGTATGATGTCACCTGAAGAAAAAGAGGACGACGGATAAACTAACTCAAACTTTAGCGTCGCAACTAATTCTATGGTCTGACTCTGACCGATTCAGGCTCAGGCACCCCACTCGCTGTTATCGGAACTTCAGAGGAACCCGGGCGAGACGTTCCTCTACCTGCATAAAGACGCAGTTGTTCTGCTTGACTTGGTCAATTCAAAATGAATATGAGGGAAAAAGGTGCAGGGATAATACGTCTGTCTTCTCTCTGGACGCTAAGTGGATGCTGCTGAAAAGCTGAGCCTTTATGTCTGACCCCCAGGGGTCAGACTGATACAGACTGAGCGTGTGTGTGTGCATGCGTGTGTGTGTGTGTTGAGAAGGGGGTCTCCATCACGACGTCAAACCTGGCTTGTCTTGCTATCAGACATGGACAGACGGTACGAGGAAGAGACATCTAGAAGAGATATAAACAGCACCATGATGTTATTGATACTAAAGCGATTTCGAGGGACTTTGTTGTGTAAGTGGTGAACATCATTTCTACCAGGGGGCACAGGTTCTGTCTCACGCTGGTCTGGTCTAATCAGGTCTCAAATCCTGGCATTTTCCTGGCATTGAGCCACAATTTGCAAATTCCAATAAGGAAATCCAGTATTGTAGCCTATCTATTTCCACAATCAATAAGTTAAATCCAATCAAATATGACCCCAATCATCTCTGGATGTGGCTCTTGGTGACTCTTGCTAAATAGATCAATGTGTAAGTGTTAAACAAAAGGCCTCCTCTGTGATACACTGTGTAAAGACAAACGTACCTCTGAAACCTCGGAGGATTCGTCCCTTGTCCAATCAGAAACACCACAGGGTCCAACTGAGGAGAAGAAAGAGCCAGAGGAGGAAAAAAATGAGGAAAATAATTCTCTCCTTTTGTCTGTTTCTGGGTCAAGGCCTAATTGATTTTCTGATTAGTCGTCCATCAACCTAAATCAGCAACCTGCTTTCACACACCTGCGACAAGGAGTGTGAGCTCACAGTTGAGGAATTCATTAATCCCGATAAGCTTATTTATCTGTTTAATAAGTCTATTCCGATCAATCTGATGTCTTTGGTTGGCTTAATGCGGTGCAATAAATAGAAAAAGTGTTAAATTAAAAATCTGAAAATTATGGAAATTGGATTTTCTCTTAAAGTTAATTTTGAGTGTTGTTTTCCCTCGAGGAATTTGACACGAATGATTATTCATCTTCACAACGGCTCAATTAACACAATAATTTTGTTTTTAGTTTGTTATCATCAGGGGAAATATACCATAACACAGGAACTTACAGTGTGTCATACAAGCAAGCAGCTGAAAATATACATCGGATGTTAATGACATTCATGCATTTAATTTGTGGAATGAGGCTCGATCCTCATGTGATACGTGAGCTTCAACGCTGTAATTATCTCCTCAAGAGCACAATGTAGGCATAATTTCCCCAGACCGCATAATTATCTTTGAGTAGCATGACAAACTCATCACACAAGTTTTTAGAAACAAGCTGTTTTGGTTCTGCTCATGCTGTGAACCTGTTTTATCCAGATAAGTTAACTGGAGACGTCGTATCTACTCGCCTGTGAAGGTCTAATCGCCATCAAGGTCATTGGACGTCTACTGTATAAGTGGACTAGGGTTGTTTTGTCTCAAAGGTCCAAGTACCTTCTCTAAATCAGGGCTGCTGTTATATTATTAGGCACAGTGTCTCCTTGGGTCACATGGGAGCCTGTGAGGGTCAAGGTGTGGACGTCTCTCAGAGGATCAATGACAGCTTCATGCCAACCGCTGACCCAGAAACTGGATGAATGGAGAAATGTCTTCCAAACAAGAAAGTCTACTAGCGTTGAAATCCTACAGCTAGATGTCTTTAGTTACAGGTATCCCACAAACTGCAGCCGGAAACACTGTCGTCACTTCATGCCGGCTGTCCCTAAAGTCTTTTATCTTCAGGCACTTCTGCGAGTCCCTAATGAAGTTTGACTCGTGGAAAAAGTCTTTTCATCATGCCAAGAGACGGGGAAACTTAACGACTACAGCAGAGTAAACACAGAGGTTTCACCCTCGGCTTCAACAAAGCGCTGAATGTTTTCATTTTGAATCGCAGCCAGTTTTGGTTAATTGAGTCGGGATTGTGGCGACGTGCGAGATCTCTTGTTGGCATAACCTCCTGGGTGTTTCTTTACTTTCACATGTAGCAACATGAGCTGGGAATGGGGCCTTCATACCGACTGCTACTCCTTATTGCACCTGATAAAGAAATAAGCCTTCGTCAGGTTTGTCCCTGTCGGAGACAGAATGTGCCGGGCTGTCAAACCCGACACTTTGCTGGACCAGCATCAGACTCTAAACGCACCTCTTTGTTTCTTTTGTAACGCTCAATAAAAACACGCAAATGTGCTTATGACAAAATACAAACAGACACACACACTCTCCATACACATTCACACCTGCATAATAATGAATGAAATTGCATGATAGCGTAAACGTTCTAATTCTTAAAAATCCTTCCACTGGACAGAAAATGTTACTTTACTACTCAAATCCAATGACAAATGTATTAATGTGCAAAGTTATCTGTCTTTGTTTGATCTGTGTTTGTGTTTGTGATGATCTGCCGCTCACAGGACCATGTGAGGAACATCTACAGGCCGTGTAGAGAAATATTGTCTCATGTTTGGTCTCAGTTGGGGTCAATGCTTTTCCTTCAATTTGGCCGTCATTAAGGTGGTATTTTGGTGTGCCCGTGGTAACCTGATAGCTCAGACTGATGCTGATCGCTCCCCACAGGGCCCCACTCTCCCCTCCAGCAGGCCAAGGCGAGCCCGACTGCAATTATAATACTTAAAATAATTCCACAAAAGTGGAGCCATCATTAAATTATTCAGCCTTCTAGTCTTGTCAGAACTTTTCTAGACGCATGACATCATTCAAACTGAATATGCTTTAGCAGATGTGTGAGCCAAACTAAACAGGTATCAAATTCCGAGAACGCCTTGATGTCTTCAAATACGGTTTCAAACTGGCTTTTGCTGAAACACTGCGTGAGCTCCACAGAGTGTTTGGGTGCTAATTGAAATCAGTGTTTGTGGTCCTGATCTGGCTTGACCACCAAACCCCAGAGTGGACTGATTTGCACAGCTATGTAAACAATGCGTTTAATTTTACATGAGTATTTGCTTGGCGCCACCTAAGAGCCAAGAGCACGGCCGTATCATTAATAAGCTAGACTTGCTCATCAGACTGTAAATGGCTCGCTTCATGTATTAACCATCAGATGAATGGAGTGTCCCTGCATTTGTGATGAGGCCTGAATGGCCCGTGACGTCCTCAGCTCCAGGGTATGGAGCAAGTCAGCACCTGGGCCGGGTGAAGTTAACAGACACACTCTCACTGCGTGTCTCAGGTGATGAATAAGTCGCCTGTTCACTTGATTTCTAGACAGTTTCAGTTTGAAACCGTCTTTTGTAAGGCAGGACACAGCGTTCTTGACCTAAACATACATGTAGCTGCTGCTTGATGTATTGTTGTTGTTGATCTACACGTGTGTTTATCTTTTCCCTGGATCTTTTCCCCCTCAGCGCCCCATTTGTCGGCTCCGTGGTGTGTAATTGTAAATAAAGAAGAAAGCCACTCATGAATGCTGCTGCTGCATAGAAGACGTCCTAATTGAGAGATGCAGTGAAACGGTTATTGGGTGTTTTCATTTCATGGTTCACTCCACACTCACCATGCACTCCAACACACACTCATGCACACACATCAACTCTGTGGATTGCATCATGAATAAATTGAATATCCCTTTACTAAGCGACTAAACATGTCTGCGCTGTCACGCCACACTGGGGATGGTGATGCCTGTTCTGTACCTCACAGTGCTTACAGCAACTATATAAAGCACATATTCCACATCTATGCAAAGTAATTCATCTTGGCTCTCTATATAAGTTAAGTGTTCAGGATTCAAACGTCGTTACGCATCAGGGCCGAATCAAAACAAAGATAGCCAACTGAAATACCACCAAATGGATTCTTAGGGTCAAGATTTATAAGAGAACTTGCAACTGTGTGTGTGTGTGTTTGTGTGTGTTTGTGTCCGTGCTCGTACCAGGATGCGTGCGTGTGTGTTCCAGTAGTCGCTGCAGCTCCACCGCCCCGAGGCTCAGTGTTTGATCCCTGGCTGTAAAATGGATTATCTGGTGGCAGGAGGGTGAAAGGATAGCAGTGTGTTAACTTTGAAAAAGAGAAAGACAGGGAAGTGTGTGTGTATGTGCGTGTGCGTGTGTGTGTGTGATCTTTCAACAGGGGCAGCCCAAGGGACGGGGCGGCCCCAGAGGAAACGTGTGTTAAGAAGCTCTCCATGGCTCCAGCTAATGCTCACTTTGTCACCCAAACAGGGCAGGAAAGATAATCAATAGCCTTTGATAGCTACTATTAGGGATTTAACAAGCTTTTCCTCACGCTGGGCTGCTCCACTGAGGAGAGAAGAGGAGAGCCAAACACGCCTTCATCATCCTCCCGCTTGCTACCTTCCATTCACGGAAAAGCACACACACTATTTCTTGGTTTTGTTAGCAGAAACGCTCCCAAACTTCAAGAAATCAGAGAACGAATCCTGGACTGAAGGAGGAACGGCGATTTCTTCAGATGTTGCAGCAGGTTTGGTTTGGAATTTCTATGGAAAAAAGGAGGCAGATGATTAGAAGTCAGTTTTGTTGAAATATGTGTTTTCAACTTCCTTATTTTGGCAGGAACGTCTTGGTTTCAGCAGAGTGTTGTTTACACTGATGTAAGCTAGCTCCCAGTCGTGCGCGGTAGGGGAGCACCTACGCTAAACTAAATCTAATTTGCGGCATCTGCATTTGTCACATCATTAGAATAATTGTTCCCTCCTCAGCTGTTCCCCTGCTGGTTTCTATCAATTTCTGCCCCTCAAAACCAAATGATCTGCTCATTTCCGCGGCTCGCCTGTGCGTTTTCTCTTAAATCTCCAGCCACTTCTCTCACAATTAGCCGTCGCGCTTAGAACACATAACGCTAATGACCGTAATTAACCCAAAATGGAACTTAAATAATTACGGAGCAGGAGGATTGCTCATTCACGAGAACGCTAAATTAATCTCCCATTCCGGAGCCTGATCAAGGTGTATTGTGTTTTATTCTTGCTAACACTCAATCTTCATTTGCTAACAAGCAGCACGGAGCGCAGCCGAGCGTCAGCGAGCCGCAGTCACCTTGACACAAATCAAACAGGTCGTAACCAAACCCATTAGGTGCTGCGGGGGAGAGCGGCTGGAAAACACTCCCCCCCCTCCTCTATACAGCACCCATGAGCGAGGTGGTGACGCTCTATTGGCCGGTTGTAAGATAATAGTTGCAGTGGAGTGTAAAGTTGTAGCTTCCTTGGGTGATGTTAAAACACAATAAAGCCAAGAACTGGAACCAAAATGTGTGCGTTTCCAAACCATTTCCTGTTTTCCAGCCAGCCATTGGTTCCCACTGATTCTGTTACAGTGTGAGAATAAACTTGTAAACTTGCTCCATAAGGGAAACGTTTATTTAATTTCTTGTCTGTCTTGTCGAGTTTTTGCTACAACAGAAATTTAAAGGTGTCGTCTTCCAGTTTGACACGTTAAGGAGGAAGGAGGTGAAATGTTTGTATCTGCTTCCCACGCTGCGTCTCTATATTTGTCGCAATCAAACCAAAGTTGACAGGCGTTCATTGTCTGCTGCTTATTGTGATCTTAGCAGACGACGATGAAGAAATCAGAAACGTGACATCTTTCTACTGAACAACTCAGATAATGTTGATAATCGGAGCGTTTTTGGTCTTGAACGACCTTGGTGAAAGCATGAAAAGGGGTTATGGACTGTAAACGCCTCACCGTCTGCTCCTGAAGGTGACATCAGTCCTCCTTCCAGTAAGGGAGTGGTGATGGGTGAGGTGGGATGCGGCGGTGGCGGTGGTGTAACCCAGGTGGGGCCAATCTTCCCTCTCCCTGAGATCCAATAATGGCCATTAGAGGGGTCTGGTCTGGGTCATTTGAGCGTCACAGTTAACAGCCTTACACAGGGTCGGACTGTATACAAGGAGCCACCAATCACAGACACACACACACACACAGACAAACACACACGTCTTCATTAGATCTCTGTGTCCTTTGGCGTTTGGGAAAGACGGATCAAATACCCAAAAAATCAGTGGCCTTTTACCGAAGCTGTCAGCCATTTTGGCCTGGCGCGCTCGATGACGGTGATGTAGCGGCGGAGGAGCGGGCGAGAGGAACCTGCTGAAAGGCTGGAGGGAAAGCAGACGCCGGCGAAATGAAATCTCATCCGTCTATCTGCGCTCCTGGTTTGCTCTTTATCTCAAAGAAGGGAGGGGAGGAGAAGGGAAGGGGGAGGGCGGGTTTGTGTTTTTGATGGGGTTTACAGTAATGCTCAGAGGGTGAAATTATTCCTGGAGCCCCCCAAGTTTAATTATTTCCTCTCGTATCAATACAGTCCACCGACGTAATTTCCGTGTTGATCTGATTAAAGAAATATTACATTCTGCCAGGGCACGGGCAAATTGACTTTGGTGGCAAGGTCTTGACAAGAACCAGACACGCAGCTTTATGCATCAGTAACGGCGTAACCATATTATCCATGCACTGCTTCCTTCGGTGAAAAGCAACATGCGGGCTGTTTCCAATGAAGACAAAAGCCGGGGAGCGAGGAGAGGAAGGAGGGGAAGGAGGGGAAGGAAACTCGGGACGGAAGAAGACGGCAAAGAAGTACAAGTGCTCACCTGTAACCGTATTAATGCGTCGCCGTCGTGGCCCTGAACGCATCAGCAACACAAACAAATACATCAGGCCCTGTATATAGAGGGAATAGTATCAATCAATCAGTGAATTAGCTCAGCCGGCTCCATGGAGACGTCATTGTTTTCAGTTCATTGTGTTTGCCTTCCCGGTCAATAATCAATTCTTTCAGCTATAATCTCAAACTACAAACACAAACTACTTTTAATTCGCTCAGTTGTTTTATTAACAGTTCACATGATTCATTTTTTTTGGTTGAATGGTCTTTACATACCTGATGTCATACCGATGTCATCATTATTTACTACAGCGCTGTAGATTAAGATTTAATGCAAACTTGGACAACTTTTTTTAAAGGAATTTGCTGATTTGGGGCAAAACTGGCAACGGAAACCTGGCTGGTGATTGCTTAGATAGTTGATTGCTGAAAATTAGAGCGTCGGAAATCTTTCAGCATGAGGTCACGTTTACCTCCAGGGACACGAAGACCTGCACACCAAATCTAAGATCCACCAGCTGATTCTGCAATGTTTCAGGCAGGAAAATAATTCATTTAACTAGAGTATGACCGACAATCTGTGCCTGCTATGAGGGGAAACTCAGAGCAACAGAGGGCTGGAATGTGAGTCAGCAGCTGCAGGAGGGAAGAAGGGGCGAGGGAGATGGAGTGGGAGCGTAGGGAGAGAGAGAGAGAGAGAGAGAGGGCAGAGGAGTGCACACCTGTACCAGAACAGGTGTTTTTCCGCCCCACTTGCAGGCCCCCTGATTAGGAGCCGCCACGCTTCCCTTCCCCCGTCCGAGGCCTGGCGAGGCTTATCCCCCCCATCAGTGCAGCTCAAGCCCTGGGTAAGATGATGCTTAATTAGCCGGCAGAACGCTACAGGCTGGAGCTTTACAGAGCCACTCCCTCTCCGACTTCCACCCTCTGCCGTACGCCGGAGTGTGGGCGATGTTAAGATCAACGGGAATAAAAGGAAATGTGCACAATTTGATGCGTTACAGGCACTTTCTGTCAGAATACAAGAGTCCGGCCCAGACGCGGTGGAATCAAGGATTCAGACCGGCGAGTTCCGAGCTGTAATGTCTCGTAATAACGGCAATTATTTGATCAGCTCTTATGAAAGAAAGATGACAATGGCTGCAGGTTTCCCGGGAGTGAATGGATTAATAGAGCTCACTGTACTTGATACTGTATAACATGTCCTCTGCCTGGCAACGCTTCACAGACATGGGGAAGCAATCAAAGAGGGGCCAGAGAAAGAGAGAGAGAGAGAGAGAGAGAGAGAGAGAGAGAGAGAGAGAGAGAGAGAGAGAGAGAGAGAGACTATAATTATGTACAGCTGCGAAAGTAGGGGGGGTTAAGGGGAGGGAGCATTACCCGCCGCTAAACACTTTCACCTGCGCGGCCACGTTAGCCTGCGTTAAACACTTTCACCTGGACAGAGCCGCGTTTTCAACTTTTCATCCCGTTACCCAGAGATGAGCCCGATTACTCGGATACTCTTGGAAGAAAAGGAACGCCGCAACTATTTCCTCACATAGAGTTTGAAGCAACAACAAGAAAAAGAAAAGCTTTAACTCCTTTGTTGTTGTTTATACTGCAGATGTAAAGAGATCAGTGTGTGTATTTTAATATGTCAGACTGCTAGAAATTGACGTTGTAATTCAGCTTCAAAACTCTCTGTCGGACCAATCAGGAAGTCTTTCATGTGGTTCTGACCAGATGGGACAAACATGGCAACCACACAGCTGCACCGCTCCGACTCGACGTTCCATTTTATTATGACTGCAGAAAAACAAGTTTGACAATCTGAACGTTGCAGCGCGCAAAAACGAATTAACTCCCATATTTCCGAGTATTAGGATTATATGTTGTGATATTAATAGATTTGCACATAAATGCTACCAAGTCAAGCTCGACTGGAGACTGTAATGATGTTGAGGAGGGCGCTGAGTGTCAGAGCGTACGGAGGGATTTGGGTTTTGGCATCCGTCGCTCTCTGTGGAGCAAATGTTGCTCACAGATCAGAGCTGCACTTCCTCCAGGCGCCACACGCTGCAATACACAGAGGTGATGGGAATATATAAATATATAGATATACAGACACAAACGTACGTACATACAGCTGCTGTACGTGTACACGGACACACACACACACACATGCTGGAGCTGCATGGGCCTCAGATATGGATACACACGTGCTCACACACGCAGATATACACATGGATTCCCCCCCCAGCCATAAGTACTGCTCTGCAACCTAATTAAGAGAACAATTAAGTTTGAGGAGATTGAAAATGAGAGCTTCTTTCTGTCTCTCTCTCTCTCTCTGTCACTGAGTGTGTGTGTGTGTGTGTGTGTGTGTGTGTGTGTGCAATTATCAAGCTCAAATACCATATGCAAGAGTCAAGCCTGTTGCCAGATCCTTGCAGTTGGCTTTCATGCTCATCAGCAGTTTATCCCGGGTTTATCACAAACACAGACGAATAATTTGTAATTAGTTTGAGCCGACATCCTTTCCTACCAAAGCCGGGCCTCCTCTCCGCTCGCTCCCTGTGTGAATCGCCGCTTAGATCCAGGCAAACATGACACAACACAAGCAAATCCCTCGGCCTCGCTCCTCCAAAATGCTCTCCAGTACCATCAGGATTCCTGCCAGCAAACAGCTGCAACCCAAACATCCCCTCTGCTGGCTGCCATGTTGTTTCTCAAACTGAGAGGCCGCGTTATCGTTTCTGTTGAAGGGAACTTTCATGAGTCGGCTGCAGGTTCTCGTCAAAGTCATTCAACCTGCTGAATCGTAAACCCTTCCTGCTATTTTAAAACTCTTTAAACATCGCCTGTGTGAGGATACAGGATGTCGGGGTGTGTGTGTGTGTGTGTGTGTGTGTGTGTGTGTGTGTGTGTGTGTGTGTGTGTGTGAGCGTGCATGGCGCTGTCGGGCCGCTCTGGCAGAGCGAGCGGGAATCTGCAGCCAGGACGGAGAGAAGCAGGGAAATATTAAACAAAGGAGGAGAGAACAGACGCTGAAAAATACCTGCTGGCCCAATGCGAAGGCTCCATATGCCCGCCGCTACCCTGACTGCTGCCTGGCCAGCCTGCATGCCCACTCTCTCCCAGGCCTCAACACACACACACACACACACACACACACACACACACACACACACACACACACACACACACACACACACACACACACACACACCTACACACAACAAACAGCCAGAGACGCAGACACACACGTACATGCACACACACACGCTTCACTGGGGACAAGCCAGCAAGAGTAATCCTGGCCTACTTTTCCTGCCTGGAGCACACTGCAACACACACACACACACACACACACACACACACACTGGCACTACAGAGGAGTAGGGGGGGGGCAGCAGGGTTGGATGGGAGGATGAGCGGAGGTGGAGGAGGCGAAGTTAGAGAGAGAGAGAGAGAGAGAGAGAGAGAGAGAGAGAGAGAGAGAGAGAGAGAGAGAGAGAGAGAGAGAGAGAGAGAGAGAGAGAGAGAGAGAGTTGGATGCAAAGGAAAGAGATGGAAACGGAAAATGACGACTGGGGAGAGAGAGGACAGATTGGTGGACGCAAGAGGAAATGAAGACAGGAATCATTGGTGTGTGTGTGTGTGCATTGTGTGTGTGTGTGTGTGTGTGTGTGTGTGTGTGGAGGGGTGGGCAGTTGTAAAAGACAAGATAATGATAGAAAACACAAGGAATGGAGAGATGTGAGGAGGAAGGAGAGAGCGACGTAAGGGACAGAAAGAGGAATTCTAATAGAAACCAGTGTGCAACAGTGAAACCTCCTGCCAGAACCTGTGTGTGTGTGCGTGTGTGTGTGTCCGTGTGTGTGTCACTGGCTGCACTTTTCCAAATAAGCACATTAGTTAACACCACTTCCTCTTGCCTGGAGTTCCGTCGGCGTATTCTGAGGAGCCCCAAACCACAGCGGGGAAATATTTTCACTCTGCTCCCATTGACAGGATGAAAAATGATACTGAGCGAAGGTAAACAAATGATCACATCGCCGACGACGACCGCACGACAGATACATCGCTTATACTTATTATTACCTCAGAAGGTATAGAAAAAAAAGACGGAATATAATGAAGGCCGTATGTTTATTCATACACACGCAGCGCAGCCTGGACTGTATGTTTGTAAATAAAGTGATAATTCATGCGTCCATACACTCCGGTGATTCATGCGCAGCTCAGGCCCTTCGGGGTGGTGTGTGTGTGTGTGTGTGTCTGTGTGGGGGTGGAGGAGTACACGTGCAGTAGCCGTTGTTTGCATTGACTCACGGCGTAATTACTGTGTGTGTATCCAGAGACTGTTGAAAATAATTTTATGAATCATGTTCCTATACATCTGCGGTCGGCCGCTTCCTGAAATCCAAATTAAGTCGCCGCAGCAAAACGCAAGAGGAAATGTAATCATTATTAAGATAATAAAGAGCTTAGATTAAAGACAAACGGCCTCACATGCTCAACTGCTCCATTTGATTACAGACATGACATATATGTGTAAATATGAAGTTGTTTGGGACTCTCTAAGTTGTTACATTATTGTATTTACTGCAATAACCTTCATAAGCAAAAGCCTGAATGACTTATTATCCTTTATACCTTTACATTTTCGTGTACATGCTGATTGAAAGGCAGGAAGTCATTATGAGGAAAAATCTGGATTTCAAAGTAGAAGAAAGGTGTAAAAGATGAGGTCATACTCTCTCCCTCTCTCTCCCTCTGTCTCTCTCACACACTCTCACACACACACACACACACACACACACACACACACACACACACACACACACACACACACACACACACACACACACACACACACACACACACAGATGAAAGGGGTCTGCGCACATGGGTCGTTTGTTTTCGGGCATCTCTGTGGACGCCTGGTTGAGGAGTGCGAGGACCCCCTTCATCTTTCACCGTGACAGGTCTCGGACATCGGGGCCCCCGTGACAGACGATCCATAACCCGGGCCGAGGGGACGAGGCAGTGGAGCTAATGGCCTCCCACTCCGGGGCCTCGCTAATGATCGCGTCCAGATCTCCAGCGCCACGTTATAGACGGAGCCCCACGGAGCCGAGAGCTCAACACACACACACACACACTCACACACACTCGTTCTGGCGCTCACAGCTTCCAATTCAAGTCAATGGATTATTGTGTCGAATCAACAAAAAGTCATATTCCTGATGCGATCCATTATTGATTATTAGCATCGTCCAATTCCGGAGCTTCCTATAGGCTCCCATAGGTTGGAAGGGGAACTTTACAGGAGGTGTGAGGTGAACTTAATTACCCCTTCAGGGAAAGTGCAATAAAAGCAGACATAAAGATACAACAATAATAATAATCTGACCTCCACAAACCCTCACTCACACACAATCGTCCCCTATACGCTCGTCCAGCGGTGCAATCAGCTCACCTCCTCCTATACAAACACAACTACCACAACCCTGCCATGTCGTATCAGAGCAGAAACTTCTCCAACGCCATCTTTAACATCTCTACGGCTGAGAATTCGCCGAGACGTTCCGCTCCGTCCTCTCCTGTATCCACCTACGTGCGGTCCGCGGGTGAAGACATCTAATAACTCCCGTGCGGTCGTCTGCGCTGCGTAAGTTTGACGTGCCTTGTCTTCACGTGTAACCGTATCTCCCCCCGCTTTACCGCCACCTCCTCCCCTCCAGGCGACGGAGGCCCAACCCAGCAGCTTCTCATCACTCTGCGGGAGAAGACGCTTAACTACGATTAGCAGGCGGCCGCGGCGGCGGCGGCGGCCATTGATTTTAAGTGCAGCGCGGCAGCTCCAATCCTCCACGCTCAACTGAAAACATGTCAGAGATATTAAAGGCGGCGTATTTCACATTCAGCCGGGGATCAGGTTCTATTAGGGCGCTGGGTGATTGTAGCGAGGGCGAGCGAGGGCAGGCCGGTGTCAGACGGCGCGGTGAGATCGGCTCGCTCGCTATTTAACCACAGAGAACAGCTCAGAGGAAATAATACGCTGTTGACCTCCTGAACAACACAGCAGTTAAGTACTTTTGTCTCCGGCTGAGCCCGCTGAGACTCACCTCGCCGTATCAACCCACACATGTTCAATCTCCAGAAATAATCATCTGATACTAATCACAGAATCGCATCGGCAAAGGATGTAATTATATTTTTCTTCCCTTTCAACCATTTGAAACTCTTCAGGGGTGCGACACCGTAACCTCTGGAACGCCAAACGCCTCATTCGGAATTGAAAATGAGGCGGAGGGGACGTTATAGAAAGATGAATAAAGCGGCTGGGTGTGGGGGAGGGAGGAAGGGGGAAGAGGGGGGGAGGGGGGCGAGCTGTGGATACTCGACTCTTCCTTATGAATATGCATATTCATATCTGGGCCTGGTCGGCGTGAAAGACAAAGGCGACCCCGACGTCCTCTGGCCCCTCCGGCTGCATTCAGCCCCGTCCTGTACAAAGACACTGATTTTCCGGTGAGGCCTCGTCAGGGACGGCACGGAGGGACGCTCAAGCACCCCTGAGCGTCCCTGAATCAGACAGACAGGAAGTGGACCCGCAAGAACCGCCGTCCCCACGGCGATTCCCATGAATTCCCACAATTCCACTGGCCCGTTGGTTGGTTACTCATTCAGCGATGCGCCATCGCGCTCTCCCCTTGAACGCGGCCATAAAGGGACGAGAGGGGGGCGTCGGGCGAGACAGAAGAGACGAGGGGGGAAGAAATCATATCTCATTCAGCATCGCAACATGACCCAGATAACAGTAGATTGGCCTTTTCAGCCGCGGCAAAATTGCCTTTGTGTCCAAATTTACAAGAGCAAAGGAGAAACAAAAAGCCAAACGAAGACGGGGCTGCGTCAAAGGTTAATCCGTTACAAGACAGATCAGAGATTCTCCTTCTTTAAGGAACAGAGGAAAATCTATCTCTTTTCTCTTTCCCTCCTTTCTCTTTTATGTCCGGCCATAAAGAGCCGGTTTTATGTACACTCCAATGGCCGAGGCTCACAGAACATGCATGCGAATGAGAGGGAACCACAGGGGACCGATATATCTTTACAGACATATACGCACATACAGAGAGAGGGAGGGAGGGAGGGAGAGGGGGGGAGAGAGAGAGAGGGAGAGAGAAGGGGGGAGGAAGGAAGAAAAGAGAGAAGTGAAAGACACAAAGAGAGAGATGAAGAAGGTGAGCAAGGAGGAAAAGGGGGAAAATGCAAAGTTGAGAAAGGGAGGAGTGGAAGGAGAGAGAGAAAGAGGGAGAGAGAGAAAGAGAGAGAGTGACTGGAAGCTGAAGCTGGGAAAAGGCCGTCTGGTGCTTTAATCACAAAATCTGAAGCTGCAGCAGCGAGGAAGGCTTGCAGTCATCATCACAGATTCCATCTGAAAATGCTATTAGAGGCTCAAACACTACCGGGCTTACAGAACCAGCACCGACCTGCCTTTGCTACCTGACAGCAGCGCCTGGTTACTGTCAGCGAGCGCAGATGCAAATTCTTCAGCTGCTGTGGAAACGCTGTGTGTGAAACTCTGCCTCCCGCCCTTTTTCACTGAGAGTAACTTTCCCACTGTCATTCATAAAATCACTCATCTGCAGGTTAGATGAGTCGTACTTTGGTCTGATATTTCTACTTCTGAGTTATTTTGATAATTTATGGTGCCACTCTCTTCTCTGCTAGATGTACAAACATCAGCATGTATGAAGAATGCATCCATATATGTGTGTGTGTGTGTAAAGTACATGTGGTGAGCAAAGGCCAACTTACCTGCTGGATTGGGGGATGGAGTGATGGATAGAGGGAGGAGGAGGAGGAAGGGAGGGAGGAAGGGAGACAGGGGGGAGGAAGGAGATGCTTGAGGGAAGCAGGAGTCTGGAGTTAAATATTAATCCATGGTGATTCATCTGCTGTGGAAGCCTCCAGGCTCTTTCTGCACTGCGCCAGCTGTTGGCTGCTGTCTCTCAGCCATGGAGCTGGAGAGAGGAGAGGCTGGGTCCCTGCCCAGAGTGCCCAGGCATGAGCCTCCTTGGCTGAGGGGAAGGAGGCACAGGCCAGGGCAGGTGGTGGACCTGGCCAAGATGACAATGTGTGTGTGGGTGTGTGTGTGTGTGTGCATGTGTGTGAGAAAGTGGGTGAGGGAGTTACATGTTAGTGCCATGACAGTCATGAGCTAGAGTCAGCACTGCTCTGTGGCACCTCTGGGTCAGTCAGGCCTGTCGCTCTCTGGGATGGAAGCTCAGCGGGGGTGAAGTACAGCACTCAAACCCTTTAAAACACACACACACAAGTACAAATCAACTTATGTAAACTAATGAGTATGTAAAGAAGAATGAAGAAAGTGCAAAGAAAATGAGAAACACATTTACATGCTCCTCTACACTGGAAACTCTGATATGTGTTCTATGTTCCAAGTCTATAAATTGAGTCGTTAAAGGTTTAAATACAGTAACATATATAGATCATTTAATTGTTCCTCTCTGTTCCCAGTATGTCACATGTGTAATTGCAGGCTGAGGCAGTGGAGCCGTGCTGACAGTAAACACAGTATGGATGGAACATAATGATACGGTGCAGCACACCAGCCTGTGGGCACACACGGCTCCTGAGCTCCTTCAGCCTCTTTCCTATTCACGCCCGCCCGCTGCATCGCGGTCATCCATCTTGCCGGGTCACGTGACCTGGCGTGTCAGCGGGAGCAGACGGTGGCGCACATCTGCCGCGCTGGCCGTCGCTCAGAACCTAATGTACCCTGGGTGATTCCAGCGCAGCAAGACGGCCAAGCCTGGACACCGGGAGGAAGGAGAACAGGCTGAGGAGCAAAGTGAGGATGGAGACGCGGGCGCCAGCGAGGAGGAAAAAACCAAAGACGTGCTCGCCGAACAAAACGCTGCGGATGTAAAACGTCGGGATGAAGTTTTAACAACTTTGGCGAAGGTTTCCACGAGCCTGGAACAGAATCCTGCCGGCCACTTCAGAGGAAGTCGAATATAAACCACGTCTGTTTGCGTGCGTCTCCTTCTGTCTCGTATCGCTCATGCACAGCACAGATTATTTGACTTTCACAAGCGTACCAGTAATTCTGCATGTTTTAGCCCATTAACCAAAAACCGCATACACTAAACATTAGCTATGGCAAAGTGCAGTGTGAAGGTTCAGGATGATGAATGTCTTTCTCTCACCTCCTCGACAGCTTCTGGCTCCAGTTCACGTCTCCTCCTGCATGGAACTCGACCCCCACAGATTTGATGGATCACAGTGAACATCACCCTTCCTTTCTTCTGACTTGTAAACCTTTAAATTTGATGAAAAAGTCCTTAACTTTCCTTCATGGTGCGTTTACAGTACGTCAAGACCCGAAAGGGGGACAAAGTGAATCGTGAAGTTTGGAGATACAAGGTTTTTACAGGGTACTTTGCAATGATAGAGCTGTAAAAAAAAAGGAGAATACACTGCAACAGGGATGAAGTGAGAATTTTCAGGCTCTCCCAGGGAGGAGAGAGACGAGCGAGCAGAGGCAGGATGCAGACAGTCAGTGATAAAGACGCTCACCGGGTCGAGAGCATAAGTACAAAGGCAGCAGAATCAAACAGAAGTGTTTCTCACTGTTTTGCTCAGCAGGTGTCCCCAGAGTTCACTGAGCCTTGCCTCAAACTACGCCGCTCCACTCGTTTGACTGCTCACTTCAAAAAAAACAGACGGGATGTGTTAGTGCCAAATGAAAAGGAGAAGAAGAGAAGGGAAGTCTTCCTCAGCTGTTCCAGGAGCCAACAGGACACCGTAAAGGTTTATCAGTTTCTCCTTCATGTTCGGCCTCTCTGCCCTGTTTTTCTCTCTTCCTTCTCCAGCTAAAAAACTTCAGAGAGGTTCGGGGGGGAGGAAAAAGCCCTAAAAATACCGACATGACTGCGAAACTGGCGAAGGAATGTATAAAGTCAACAATCTCGATGTCTTTATCTGTAAAACATATGTTTCTGAAGATTAAATCCTGTGTATTTGCGGAGATACCGAGTCGTAAATTTAAGGAAGGAAGCTCGGGTTTGGACGTTTTGAATTCCTCGGGTCTAGGACACAAAGTCGAGCCTCCTTTCCAAACTCAAATAAATGTTCAATCATATTGGGTTATTGTTCATCAGGGAGAATGAATACTGCATATGTGACCTGTAGTTGCCTCAAACCGACTGCGTAAGGCCTCAAAGACGAGCAGCACGTCTGAGGGATCCTCCATTTCACACAACCAGCTCATCCAAACATTTCAAACAAAACCCAACAATCTCACCATGTTGCGTTCATGTCCGCCCACTTTAACGGAGCCGGGGCGACGGGCGAGGAGGGTTACTACAGCGTCTACGGGAAGGGGAGGAAAAATTTGAAGGAGGAGGAGAAGAAAGAGAAAACGCTGGGTCATGAATTATAGAGCAGATCACTTTCGTCTGGGCCCAGGGAGAAAGAGAGACAGCGAGAGAGAGAGAGAGGGAGAGAGAGGGAGAGAGGGAGAGAGAGATTCACCCCCTATTCTTCCATGCCCCGTCTGGTACGTGGGAAGCCACTGGGGAGAGCGATTTATGGCCAATTGAAGCGGCAGCAACATCTCTCAGAAGGCAACGAGTGGATCCATAGCAACGATCCTTGCGGGGCATATTAATCCCCTGCTTTATGTAGTGCTAAGTGTACAATAGTAATCAGGATTGGAGCAGGCCCCACTGATCATTAAGGGAAAAGGCTATATAAAGAATTCATAATGGGATTAGCCCACGGCGAGTGGAGAAAGAGAGAGACGAGAGTGTGTGTGTGTGTGTGTGGGGCGGGGGGGGGGGTGTAGATGTCTGGAGGATGAGGACAGGGAGGGGGGAGGGAGGGAGGGAGGGGGGGACATCGCTGGAATTAAATCACCCATCAAATTGCATGGAGGAATTTTAATTTACAGGTTAATGTCATATTGTGTGACTAATCACAGCCAACCGCCGTGGATGAACCGCGAGGAAAATCCGGGGGAGAAATCGGAGAGAGGCTGCGGCGACAAATTGGAAATGTGGCGCGTTTGGATGTTCACCGGGGATCTGTGTCGTCTATGGGAAGATGATGTGTACGTCTGTATGTGCTGTAATGTGTGTTTTATAGGGATTTGAATGAGAGAAGAGCAGAGTTTGGAATGATTTAATCCATTCAAATGTCTGATCGATGCTTGTTTGCCCTCAGAGTTGTGATCAGAGCCTCTGCTTTAACGCCTGTAAGGGTAAAATTAGGGTAATCTTCACCCTTAAAGATAGTCGAGGTCATTCTGTATCTCATCTCAACGCCTGATCATCTAATAATCTCTTAATCTGGGCATGTCTGATTGGGGGAATACCCCGGGCAGACCTAGAAAATACTGGAGGGATTACATAACGCCCCGGGATCACCTAGGAGGAACTGGGATGCGAACATATTTCCGCTAGATCATTGAACCGCAGCTGCATGGGCTTTAAAGGATCATAACTGCTTTGCCTGAACTAATTGCAAGTCGCACTCAAGCTAATTCTCCGTTTATACACTAATTCCACAACACAGGTACACAATCTCCACGTAAACAGTGGAAACAACATAACAGAGGCCAAGATCTCGACCCGATCACCAGCAGAGGCGTTAAGGAGACTCGTTCTGTATGGCGGCGTCTTGGCTGGGCTTTGCTTTGCTTTGCTTAGCTCCTTCATCACTGCAGCAGACCAGGGGGAGGACTTTATTACAGCCACAGCTCGTTAGCTTGAGTGGTCCTAATGAAGCAGCGTGGCGATCAGACAGAAATCATGCTGCCGAGGCCCTGCGTCATTACACCAGCCTTTAATTACACTGATATATGGCCGGAATGGGCCGCCATACCGCAGGAATTCACCCAGTCTGCCGGACATCATCCTCCCACACACACACACACACACACACACACACACACACACACACACACACACACACACACACACACACGCACACGCACACGCACACGCACACACACACACACACACACACACACACACACACACACACACAGATATATACTGACACGGTCTCGGATAAGGATGAGTAATTGGAATCCAGGCCCAATATATCAATCTGTTACAGACCTGTCATGTTTTTCCATTTGGTCCCCCAACTTTTCCAGTGTTTTTTGCTTTGCCTTCCATTCTTAAGCCTGTGAAAAAGCATTTAAAGCATTTCTGGAAGAGGAAACTCTACACTTCTTCTCCGCACAGCAGGTGAGAGAGAGAATCTAAGGACATACTGGGAATCAAGGCCAACTTTTTCTTGGTTGAGATCGGAAAAGCAACTGGGCGACAACGGCCTCGGAAAAAAAAAGGCGCAGTGTCATTACTATTCATGAGTTTGGTTGAAAATGTTTCTCTCACTGGGCTGGGAATTCCAAACGGCCTTTGATTTCACTTCTCCTTAATCATCTGCCCTGATGTAAAGTAAGACAGTACTAAGAAAGTCCGATCCCCCCTAGTTCTGCTACACTTTGACCCACGACACACCAGGTACGTGTGAACAATTCTGCCTAAGTGATTTTCTGGACTGGGGCTTAAATGAAACCTCAGCCGGAGTGAAACATTACAGTCATCCACGTTTCTCTCATTTGACTGGGAGACGCGATAGCTACATTACGCCGTGCTCCCTTTCCTCCTCCATTATTCAAGAATGAAGAGAAATCCCGTTATATAACAGGAGGGCAGAAGTTCTTATGAGATTTGGAAAGCTCAGCACTGGATATCTCCACTCTGTGTTAATTGGTTTTGCTTTTGAAAGGCCATCATTTTCTTTCAGGCCCATTAACCATAATGCTCCGGAGTCCAGGATTAGTTCCCACTGAGTAAGATTGCTGTGTTGTCGTTAAATTCAATTTAACGGGGCACCCACCAATGCTAATTACTGCTACCCCTGCCTACTCCTCCATGTTTTGGTCGCAGCCGTAGATATCTGCGGCAGATCGCCTTTCCTCGCCCGCCGTTTATCCTGGACGTGCTCGCGATTGTTTCCGTTTCCTCGCCGCAATAAATGCAAATCGCCTCTTTCTACTACGCACACACAAGCGTGAGGCCGTTTGGTGGCGTTCCTTCTTGCAGCTTCCAGTCGGATCTTTATTAATACGACCTCTCAATCCTGTTTGGCAAAGCCGGATAGGAGCTAAGGGAATGTTTGCTCGGGACACAGGTGAATTCATTATTCAGCCCCGGGAATGGGAAGAGGAGGTCTGTTTCCCGTGGCTTCTTACCTAACTACCCCCCCATAAAAGCCTCCCAAGAAAAATACCTGCATTACAGAGCCGTGCTGTGGAGAAAGTGGACTCACTACAGAAGCACTCCCAGTACCTGAATAAAAGATGAAATATTGAACACGGGCGGTGGGGTTCTAAGTTTATTATTTAGTCCAGGACGCTCTAATTGCTCTAATGCAATGGAGAGTTGGTCTGGGAGAGTCGGGACCTGGACCGGAAAGCAGCACGGTGAAGAGACCCAGATCAGGCCTGTGCTTTACATTCAAATAGGGATCATTAATTACTTTTTAATTTGTCTGGAAGGTTTTACGGACTCTTACTTTTTTCAGGCCCACGGCTCTTTCACCTGCGGAGGAATGATTTAGCTCCAAGAGTTTTTTAAGGCAGATACGGATCATTCCACCTTTATAATGAATGAGGACACCGCACAGACCCATAAGAGTGCATGATGGGGAAAAAAACACCAAACCTCATCATTTCACCATTTGTTCATTCATAAAACTCTTTTCTTAATAATTTGACATTTTTTTATCCAACTGGAAAATCCATTATAATAATTTACTTTTAATTTAATTTGCCTACTCAGCAAATTATTGTGGGTCTCCCATAACACAGACTGAACCCCTCTGAGTGTCAGTGGTATTTTACTCCATTAAAGGAGTAAAAGAGTTCGAAGAAACTTAAATATAGAGTAATAATGTGGCTAACAGTGATGACAATTCAGATTAATATCTAACTAAACATTACTTTGCAGTGTTTGGTGGTTTTCCTGTTTCCTAAATAAAATACATTAACATATTGCCTGGCAAAATATTTGTTCAATATATTTTCTCTTTACGTTTTAACATTTTCTTTACTAATGAGGTAAATGAAGTAAATCGAAGAGCTCTTGGGCCTGATTGCTGATACAGTTTGTGGTCAGTGGGGCCTGAGCAGGACTAATCCCCCAAATGAGACCAACAAGAGGTTCAGGGTTGAACCTTTACCACACATCTCGTGCTGTAGATCAGTGTGAGCACTTTCCACATTGAGAAACAGCTGGAAGGACAGAGGGGAAGACACAGGAGAGACCCCTGATATCTGCTCTCACAAATCCTCCTGCCCCTCCTGGCGTGTTTGTGTTTGACATTCTGCAGTAATGATGGGAATTTTCTCCCCCTTCTCCTGGCGGGAGTCACCCCTTCTCCCTTTCTCCCCCTTCTCCGCCGACCTGTCCCTCCTGCACGACGGCTCGGAGGCGCGGCCTGTGAAATCCCCGCACACCAGGGCCCTGCGAAATCCAATAGAATGGCTTTTATCCCCTGAAGATACAGTACAAATCATCATTGGTTTTATCTCAGCTGGGGATGTCGATTTATCTAAATGAGCTTAGTCCCTCTAGCTGCCTGTCAGAGTTATTTCTCCTTCTCAAACATCAGCCCCACCCTGACGCCCTCCCTCCTTCTCATCGTTTTCCTCTCTCCACCCATCTCCCGGCTTTTCTCTTCCTCCTCCCCGCCTGCTCTGCTGAGGTTTTAGATCCTTTCCATGTCTCCGTCCTTTGTTCTCTCCAGAGAGGGAGGGGACAACAGAGGAGCGGGCAAGTAATGGGATTGATACCCTGCACTGGGCACTAGTTTTGTTCGAAGCTTGCCTTACTGGCCCAGAGACAAGCAAGTGTGTGTGTGTGTGTGTGTGTGTGTGTGTGTGTGTGTGTGTGTGTGTGTGTGTGTGTGTGTGTGTGTGTGTGTGTGTGTGTGTGTGTGTTCTGAGGCCCTTTAGTGTGCAGTGGAATGTACTTAATCTGACTGCCATCACAATGCAAATGAAGCTCCTTGGTCCCAGCAGGGAGAGAATTTGTGTGTGTGTGTGTGTGTGTGTAGGGAGCCAGGCCCCTGTCAAAGGATGCTGGAAAGCTCTAGAGGGGGCATCAAAGACTGGGCAAAGGCTTCTGTCACACTAACACAATGGCTAAGTCCCAGGTCCAGTTACGCACACACGCACACACGCATACACGCATACACGCACACACGCACACACGCGCACAAGCACACAAACACACTTCAGAGTAGACTGTGAATAACAACAACAATATCGAAAAGGCCCTCAAATTAAAGTCAAAATGGAATCTCTATTTAGGCCCTCACTCCATCTTAATCCTTAATCTAAGACTAAACAATGATACACTACAATAACACTGCTCTTCACCAATGATCAAAAAAAAACATGAATCATTTTTACTTAGTATGTGGTCTAATGGTTATGATAGTGCAAATCATTCCTATTACTGACTTGTTTGTTGGTTTACCTTTTTTGAATGATTTTCTTTTCAAATTAAAAGATAACATGAAGGATTGATCACAGTTGTATCCTCCAGTAACATACTGGCTGAATAGCTTCCAAGGTGCAGTTCTTAAAGCGACCCTTGACCTCTGAGGGATTCAACAAAGACTAACGCTGTTTTAAGAGTAAAAATATATTTTTCCTTCCTCATCTCAGCCACATTCTTAAGATCAAGGTCAAGGTAGATTTTATTGTCCCAAAGGGAAATTACTTTTGTAGTCGGCTTATAGGAAATACTGTCCACATGGCAACGAGAAATATATCCTCATGTAAGAGTACAAGCAGGAGTCAATACCTGAACAAAGGAAAGAAGGAATACACACACCTTCACACTGGATCTTTACAGACAGACACACACATTAGGACCAAACAAAGTAGTAAATTATACTGGTAGCAACGATCAGTGGGTGTGTATTCCATCACAATCTGCTGAGGTGAAATATGGAGAATGAAAACAACATCCACCAAATCTTTTCAGAGTGAAGCTACGAAAAACTTCTCTCAAACTGTTCACGGTCAAAGGAGCCGAATCGCTCAGGAGCAGCGAGCGAGTGAGTCCTCGTTTGAGCACGTTGACAGTCAAAGGTACCACAATGTGGCCAAATCTATTAATAGCAAGACAGTTAATTAGATTCAAAGATTAATTAACTGCTTATCTAATCTATCGCCGTGCTAAAGATAACCATCTAATTAACAATAAGAGTGAAGAGGAGGAACAAAGTTTGTCAAAGAGGCAAGATATCAGTGTGACAATCTCTCTCTCTCTCTTTCTCTGTCTCTCTATTGTTCTCACTCTATCTCCATTTTTTTACCCTCTTATACTCTCTCTATCTCCTTCTCTCTCCCTCTTTCACACAGTTGACCCCCCCAGCCCCGCCCCCCGATGTTTATTGATTGCCAGGGTTCATATGAGAGCATCCCTTAATGTGCTTTGCTTTCATGTCCTCTCTTTGTTGCGATATTGCAAATTGATCCGTCTCTCCTCGCCACCCTTTGTAAAGGGGTTTGTGAAGTGAGCTACTCTTACATTAGCCGGCTCTACGATTCGTTTCTTCCCCCCCTTTCTCTCTCTGCGTCTTTCTTTCTATCCCTCTTTCTCTCTCTCTCCCTCTTTCGCTCGTTCTGCCTCTTTCTTGTCATTGTCCCGTTGGCATCGGCGGCGCCTAAACACTGACCCGCCAGCTGATTAGCAGAGCCACACGCCTGACTGGCTGCATTGATGAGCTCCTTGTGGTTTTGATGATGTAGCCAATAAACGGACACTTTTGATTATCTGACCTCTGACCTTTTTGTGTACCCCCCACCCCCGGCTCACTCACTCACACACTCACACACTCACACACTCACACACACGCGCCTTCTTCTTTCTCCTCCTTGTCCCCTTCACGCCTCCACACTCCTTTGTCTTTCCTTTAGGTGACTACTTGAAAATGAGGTCATGCTCGTGTGAACACAAACAGGGGGCCGCGCATCCTCAAGGGCAGGTGGTCCGCGCTTACAATGCCTCAGAGTGGGATTTGACCACATCTGGACAGGTAGAAAATGAACAAAGAGATGGTTTGAATCTCATCATCATCCTCATCTCTGTTACAACTGTCCAAAGAAACACCGGCTGAGTCCTTATTGGTGTATCTTGTCCAAAACCATATAAGCAAAAACACTGCACGTCTTTAAAAACAAGTTGTTTATAAAGTTATGAGTGAAAGTGCTGCGGTGGGAGAGTTGGATGTAAACTTGTGATAGCTCGTCCCTTTAGGCGTTGGAAGTAAGTGGACGCTGAGACGCGAGACAGGCATCAAATAAAACGGTTTTCTCTCTCTGCCTCCTCCTGCCCTGGACAACTTGGCAGGAATTTAGAACAAAGACAAAACTTTTTATTTTTTTTCCCCAGCATTCTCTGACAGGCCTGCGGTCCGACTTCAACGTCCTCCTGAGTCGATCGACGGTGATTCTTGACATCTGCATTGCTGACAGCGTAATTGCCTCGTGGAGTTGTTCTCAGTCGGCTTAAGGCGGAGTGTCTGTAATTAAAGATCGGACGCCGAGGTTCAACCGCAACCGGCAGCACGCCGTCGCACACGCAAGACACACGCGCCGCCACCTCCCAAAAGCAACGGTTGTCATGGAGAGAAGACGTCAGGGGAGGAGGCAAATGTTTTTTTGCTGATGGTAGCAAGGGACGTGAAGGGGGGAGGGGTGGGAGGGAGGGAGGGGAGGGGGGAGATGGTGCACAGGGTGTTGGTTTCAACTGGGTGAGGGGGTGTCTGAGAGGAGGGCGATATGGGGATGGGGGGAATGCGGCACAATCATCTTGATTTCTTGTGCTGAACGATTACATGCCATGCTAATTGCTAGCAGAGGGATCTTTAATAAATATTTCATTCGGCGCGGCATCATTACTGCCTAATGTCGTTATTAATCTCCGCCGGTAATTTCCACTCAGGAGGAGCCTCTTTGTGGGGGGGTGTGGGGAGGGGGGGAGGCTTGTTTTTCCCTCCACGAAGAGGGAGAGGAGGGGGAGGGGTGCTGGGTGAAGGGGGGTGAATTAGATACTGATGCAGAAGAAGTGCCATTACATTAAAGTTATGAGCGGAATGAACAGAGCATGTAGAGGCAGAGAGAGTGAGAGAGAGAGAGAGAGAGAGAGAGAGAGAGAGAGAGAGAGAGAGAGAGAGAGAGACATTTAGGGCATGAGAGAGGGGGATGAAGCCGAGTGAAATGAGACAGTAAACAAGCAAAAGTTGCTCCTCTATAAAACTGCGCCGGCCTGAGAGGAAGACTGCAGCCTCAGCTTCCTCTTATTAACCACAAAGACGTCACCGTGTGTCTTTGTCCTCATCTGCTGTAATCATGCTGCATGAGTATTGAGTCTTAATCAAGAGGTTCAATCAGAGCACCTTGAGCTCTGGGATATGCTTCTGTATGCAAGACAGAAACAATGTTAGAGACATTTATTCTATTCTATTATTTATATAACTAAAGTCACGTCACTATAACGTCCACGTGTGTTTGGGTGCAAGACAAAACCCAGAACACCACAACAACCACTCAGGAAAAACAAGATGGACCCCAAAGCATAGGAAAAACATAATAAACATAAACTAATAACTGAATTTAGTCAACCAAAGCGCAAAACCTAAACTATTTTCTCCTAAATGAACATGATCTGGTAAAGAAAGTACTACAATCCAAAAGGTTAGCGTGGTCTTTGAAGGCATCCCGCCGCCGCCAGCGTACTCTATCTGCAGGCCGACAGACAATTGCGCGCGAGTCCTCACAATGTCGTGCAAGCCGCCCCATTCTTCACGCAGTTTAAGACATTAAGAAGGCGTGAAAGTAGCAGCAAGCTAAGCCTTGGGCCAGTAGCAAACAGCATTAGCCGCCAAGCAGACGTTGCAAATTTGCTCATTCCCAATATCCATCTGTGCCCGTGGCCATGCTAGCTAACCGCTATCAGACTGGCTTATTCACACACATTCTCCACAGCTCCATTTCCTTTTTAGACCTCAAATTCAATCTTTGGTCGTATGTAAATGTGAGACGTGAGCGTTAGCACAAAACGGAAGGCAAATCCAAATCCGTGCTGGTTTTTTATCTGGCAATGTATTTCACGGCAATATTCTAAACTTTTATGAGAAAAGGTTATGACTGATTACTAAAAAATGATTATATGCTTGGCGTGATGTTTCAATAACACATCCATCACATGTGGCCATCCAGAGTGACAGCAGGGTCGGGATGAAGGGAAGAAGGAGCCAGGGTGAGTTATTGACTTTAAAAAAAAAACAGGTAAAGCTTCAGTTAAATCATCGGCTCGCTCTCTTCTCCTCTCCTTATCTCTCTCTCTCCTACACACACACACACACACACACAAACCGCAGAACCACACGAGCGATGGCATTGGCCCCAAAGAAAATAGAGTTGTGTGTACCATCCAATTATCTGTCAGGAGTGAATAATGGCCCCAATAATATATTCACACTGCTGCCGCCGATCAATTTTTAATCAAGCTGAGAAATATGGAGGAAGTGAAACTAAAATGACCCACCAGGAACTCTCCCATAATGCCTCAGCAGAGGAGTCCCTAATTTTGCACCAATCAAATTACCTACTCACCCCTCCAGCCGCGAGCGATAATGCCCCCTCCCACTGCGGGACGCACCAACATCCACGACTGCCTCCTTCTGTAATAAGGGCAAAGGTCAGCTGCAGTCTGCCTTATTAGAAGGGAATTTTCTTTGATGATGAAGCGATTGGAACCCCTATGTAGAGAGTGAAATGAAAACAAAGCATCATTTCCAGTGTAAGTCATGAATGTACAGAAATCAATCTAAAATCAAATAATTACTGTAAAGAAAGAAGAACTCAATCAAATCAGCGGGGGCATCTTGTGTTTCAGCATAGATAATATAGATAATATAATAATTAGTTATGATTCATTAATTAAAGATACATATTAAACATTTCATGGGTTTATTTTGCATTTCATAATTTTTTAACAGATGGATAAATGATTGATTGCATTCATTGATTTGTACTACAATGTTTCAAAGTGTGTTTCTTTTTTCTCTTTACAGTCTTACTGTTTACTTCTTTGTTGTGCTTTGAATTACGCTTGCATATACTTGGTGTTGTTACATGATGAGGAGTCGGTGTGTCTCACTCTGGATTGTAGGACGGGGTTGTGGCTCAGTGGATCAGTCGGTCCAATCCTCCACTCCAGGTCGCAGTAACAGCATGTTGGTTAATGCAGGCCAGATGTCCCTCTTACTGTCCGTGTTCTCCGCCTCTTCCCAGCAGATCCAAAGACATCCCCAGGTCAGATGTGCTGTATAATCCCCTCGACCCGGCCTATTCTTGGTCTTCCCTGTGGTTTCCTCCCAGTTGGATCCTGATTCCATGCCCCTCACCTCCTCAACTGGCTCCTTTCAACTGGACCATCACCTCCGCTGGCTTCCCACCTGGAGACACAGCGAAGCGCGTCCAAGTGCGTCTGTCGTTTAGCCCCTGAGCCACCTGTGCCTCCCAATTTTGTGGATATGTTCATAGTAAGTCAGGGTTTCTATGCCAACTGGTTTTTAACTTGGCTTCCTGACAGGCTAAACTGGATTTGTGGACTGTAGTGTGTTTGGCTTGGATTGCCACAGTGTGTGCAGTTTCCCACAGTCTCATTGACTACACACCAAGCTTCGCCTCCAATCGGGTAGTAAGTCCAGTCATGTAATGTCATGTGATTGGTTGCATCCTGTCTGGCTGCATTGTGTGTATAGTATATAGTAGTGTGTGCAAGTACATGTGTAGTGTAGTAGTGATATTTGCTTATTATCAAGATTAGAACTCTATTCTTCTTGTAAACCACCACAAGCTCACGGCAACAATCAGCTGTGTTTTTAAAAGACTAAACGTTTTGAACATTTATCATTTTAATATTCATACTGAAATGTAAATGTAATATTAAAATAATAAGCTAAGTGAAGACAGATGGAAATAGGAGGCATGCTTAATGTAAAGCAGCCCACTGCACACAATAGCACACTGTTGGACCATATGGATACGTATAGAACATACACACATATTCACGGTGTAATGTACAAACAGACTTTTCATGCATTCATTTCATGCCATCTAACCCACACTTGCTCTCTGGCTCATACTCACTCATTTGATAACATAATATTCATAAATGCAATTCATAAGCGCACGTTCATAACCTTACACATATGCACACACACACACGCGTACACACACACATACACACACTCAGTTCCTTGTCTCTGGGAGTAAATCCCACCCAGTGGATCTGACCCCGGTGCACCATAGATGGGTCACGTAGCTTTAAACAGCGCTGGGGCAATCTGCAATGAAAGCTTTCCCCATTTGTAATAAACTGCAGCCTCTCAGAAGAGCAATCCTTGGGAGAATCCGCTGCGCTCTCTCCTCGCTATAACAACGGCGCGTGTAAAACAAATGAGCGGGGAGGTAATTGCAGACAAACAAAAATTACATTTCCAATAAAGGCTCCTGTCTCTTTGGACTCCCAGAGGCCCCCAGCCCTCCTCAACTGTTTAACAGCCTTAATATACCCTCTCATCAGCCTTCCTGTTGAGAAGCCGCCTGAGAGAGGTTATCAGAGCGCAAACAAAGCTCATCTAATGTGAACAGGTCGAGAGTGTTGCGCTTGGAGTGTTTTCGGCAATTAAAAGGGGAAAGTGATGGCGGGATGGACGGATGAGAGTATTAGAAAAAACACTAACAGTTTATATGACCCGTAGTTCATACTTTAAGACATTCATTGAACCGTCGTAAAAAAAAAAGAAAGAAAAGGAAGCACTATTACAGGAATATGTGCAGAGATGAGAAGAACAAAGGCTGAGAGGTTTCTAGATGATAAAGAGAGGGCCCTTCTGTCTTTTATTTTGAAAATCTGTCCCGCTGTGGTGTTAAAAGACAAACATATGAAAGCTTATGTAAGAGGTGAATCAACATTTAGTGGAAGTCTGATAGTTAATACCTTATAACCCAGAGCTCATGTGCTGTCACTCAATTATCCCTAAAACTCCTAATGGGCCACGAGATCACAGGGCCGATGTTGAACTTTCCACATTTAAATTCAACTTGACCATCAATCAATCATTACCGCACCAAAATGACAAAGTATGATTATCGTAAAGAAACGAGGCATATCAATAAAGACTGTGAGCTCTAAATCGAGGATACTCTCGTGCCGCCATGCCAGATTTCGCAGTGCAGCCATTTCACTGCAATGACGCACAAAACAGGAGGGAGGCACTGTTCTTCCAAAACCAACATATTAGGTAAAAAAAAAACTATTAGTATTTCAGGAAAAGGCAGATGGTGGACGGATCCCACACATCCATCTACTTACTGAGACTATTAGTAAACTCTTATGCTTGACAACAGAGTGTATCAACTGTGAATTCATTCAATCCTACAGATACACACACACACACACACACACACACACACACACACACACACACACACACACACACACACACACACACACACACACAGACACACACACACACAAATAATTCCACAGAGTGCTGCTGCAGCTTCTCCTCCCTGCAGTGCCGAGATCGAATCAGACTGTTTATCTGATTGTGAACCTGACATTAGGCCAAAAGGTCCCTGCTCGGCTCCCTCTTATCAAACCTGCAAACAGGGGGCCTCCACGGCCGGGGCCCCTTCGCGAGGGGGGAAATTGATTACAGCCCCGGGCCAAATGGCAGCGAGTCTGCGGCACCGTTCATTCCATTATGTGTAAGAAGCAGAGCCGGCCAAGGTGGCTATTAGCTACGGGTTGCCGATCGGATATTATTTGATGTTGCAACGGTGATGGGTTGAACGAGAGGTGGAGTAATCTGAGCTCAGACGTAAGGTCGCGGGTTCATATGACCTCAGCCGGTGACAATACGGGCGGCGGTCAGAGCTTTTAACGAGAGGTCAAAGGAGCGTGCGTCGGTTTGACTTAGTTTACTCCTAATGGATACATTAACCGCCGTGCTTAAGGAACGAGTGGCACCAAGCGAACTCTACGGAATGTTCTGTTAAAAGGAAGTGTGTGTGTGTGTGTGCCTGCACCTCTACTGTGTTTACCGCTGCTGACTGTTGACAGAGAGAGAGAGGCAAACAGGAAACAAACAGAGGAAGAAAGAAAGACTGTCTTTGTATGCGTATGTATGTGTGTGTGTGTGTGTGTGTGTGTGTGTGTGTGTGTGCGTGGAGGGAGAGAGAGAGAGAGAGAGCTCATAGTTTTAGGGCATTCCTGTCAGTGTCACTACATGATTGAAGGTCCTGGGTGGCTTCTGACAAACTTTTAACACTTGGTCTTGTTTGAAGTAAACACTCAAAGGAGAGAGAGAGAGATAGAGAGAGAGAGACATGGGAAACTCCCCAAGATATTTAACCGACTAATTCTTCCATTGGCTTGTCGTTCTCTCTCTCTCTTCTCTCTCTCTACTTCGCCTCGCTCGTTCCTCTGTGGGGAAGAAGAATCCGGGAATGCAGGAGGCGCAAGACAAACGTGGCCCTTCCCTCAATCATCAAAGAATGAGAGGGATAAAGGAAAGCTATGCATGTGTGTGTGTGTGCGTGTGTGTGAGAGAGAGAGAGAGAGAGAGAGAGCGGAGACAAGCAGATGCTCACAAACAAGCGCACCTTTATGATAAAACTTTGCCCAAGGCGTTTTATTTCTCCAATTAAAGACTCGTCAACCGGCTGACAAGTCTTAACTTTGTTCGCTCCACCAAACAGGAAATCTAAAATAGTTTTTGAATCGGTTAGCTTCCAACAAAGGCAGAAATGGAAAACACCGGCAATGCTTCTGCTCGGCACAGAATACGTACTTTCCCTCCCTTATGTTGGTTGAAGTGTTCCGTGTATTTCTTAGCTTGTTCCGGACTCAACCTGGCAACTTTCCTCAGTTTCTCACTTGGCTTTGTAGAATTATTGCAATCAAAGACGGCTCAATGTAAACAAGACGATGGGACTATGTTGGACACAGCCCCTTAGTGGGCTCCCCGCCGCAGCACCCTGAGGTGACTTAACCTCCCTGGACTGTTTACATATGGACTAAACGTATAGATCTCCCTTAATCTAATCTAGTGACCCACATGGTTTGTACGTGTAACCTCACCGTCCACACTAATTGAAACACAGGAAGTATCCGGGTCTCCTCCTGGCGTGCACGCCCCCACAGGCCTCCCAGCCCCCCTCCTCCTCCTCCTCCTCCTCCTCTCTGATGTGCTTTTCATGTTAACACTTTGCTGCGCCTCAGGTACATTGTGCGGCTGTGCGACAAAGCCCATTTCAAGGGTTTTTATGGGACAATGTAGTTTTATTTTTCAATGAAATTTTAATACTTTTGTGTGTTTTCTTTCCCTTCCTCAACTTCTATTTTACCTAATGCAGTTTCCTTACACGCTGTTTGCACTTTCTGCTCTCTTTGTCTGGAGAAAAATAAATACAATCTCTGTGAAATAAGGAGAATAAAATTTGAATTCTAAACATTTAAGGGTGAAAGTATAAAAGTATAAAAGTATAAAGGTATAAATTTACTTCCTTGACAGCCTAACTAAACAAAGACGTGCTGCATGTTGCTTGTACTACTTGTTCACTTCTATTTCAATACAATTCATTTACTGATTGACATTATTCAGTATTTTATGTAGCTGTCATCAAACGAAAAATGAAGCACGATTGTCAAAGTTGTGAAATAAGCAGAAAAGGCATTTTTTTACAACAAACTATTCTCTTCTCCTCCTGATAATTACACAGAAAGCCACGATAAAGAAAAAAAGAAAAAGTGACTCACACACATGACCCTGTTGCCTGCTCAGGTGTGTGTAATGTGTGTGTGTGCAGCTGCAGGGGAAGACACAGGAGTGGGCTGGACCACGGTCTCCATGGAAATACCTACACACTCCGACTTCACCTCACCCAAGGCTAAGGGCACGACCAACATGTGTGTGTGTTTGTGTGTGTGCGTGTGTCTGTCTGTGTGTGTCTGTCTGTGTGTGTGTCTGTGTGTGTGTGCTTCTGCATTTACCAGTGAAATGTAGTTACTGAACCTGCAACGCAAGTGACCAGGAAGCTCCCATTGAGTGGAAAGGACTTAACTTTTACTTCAGTGTACCCGGAAACACACATGAATGAGTCTAGTCTGGTGGATTGAGTACAGCTGGTAATGAGTGTGCATGTTACTGAGGGTAAGGATTACATCGTCTGCATAAATGTTTAACCACGGATATCATTGTTAGTGCAAATGACTCACTCATGACCTGGAGAAGCCTTAGTAGAGTGTGTGTGTGTGTGTGTGTGTGTGTCAATCTGCATTTCCCAACAAAAACTGAAATTTAGTGACTGAACCTGAAGCTCAACTTTATCATCAGCAAATCACGCTGCACAAAGATGCAAAAAAACGAAATCAAGACCATCAAACCACCGCCGCAACTCTCATCTCTCATCAACCTGTCTCTCTCTCTCTCGCTCTGTGCACCACATCTGAATCTTGGTTTACATGAAGAGTACGGTGAAAGCTTTGAAGCGTCGCTCCAGCTGCTCTTTACGCCACACAGCTAAAAGTGAAGTCGGACCACATCTGACACCACCCGACGCCTGAGAATTGATCGGGCCGACGCGGCCATTGATCGTGTCAGGGGTTTGAGCGAGCGGGCCTCCGATCGAGGAAGGAGGGAGGAAGGAAGGGGGGAGGGAGGGAGGGAGGGAGGGAGATCTGTGCACGGCTCGGGTCTTTTGTTTTGCCAATCGATGCTCTCCCACCGTGGAGAGAGGAGATTAACTCAGCCGGGTCGTGCGAAGAACCCGACGTGAGATTACATTAAGGATTTGATGTCATAATATTTGTTCGTCTCCAATGTATTTTCCAAATGTGCGTGTGTGTGTGTTTGAGCGTGGGGCTGTCCATCTTTGGAGGCCTACGATTGCGTCTCAGCGAGCTTTTCTGAAAGAGGCGTGTGCTTCCCTGAGACAGATGCTGAGAGGCATTTCTGGAAGGTGAGACTATTACACACACACACACACACACACATATTTCCCCGTAGGCCAAATTAAACCATCTCTCCGGTGGATGTGGCATTCACCCACACTGCAAGTTGGCACACTGGTTCCTTTCAGCACAGCACAGGGAGACAAAGTCAAGGAAATGAGCAAGACGGAGCATGTCGACCAATAACAGCCTGCATGGGTCTCTGCACGAAAGTATGAAATCACTCACAGAGCTGAAATTCTCCACGTTGACGTCGTATTAAATGGCGGCAAAAGGTTATGGAAAGAAAGAAAGAAAGAAAGAAAGAAAGAAAGAAAGAAAGAAAGAAAGAAAGTGGAGGTCTAAGCAGGATCCAAACAAAACACCGAGGCAAGAAAGGAGCAAGGAGGAGTGGAGCAGAGAGGAGGAAAGGTGAGAGCTGAAGGCTTCACGGGCCACAAACAGAGCGGCGCTGAAGGGCCCGGGCCAAGCACCGCCATGTCCCCCTGAAACCACCGAGGCCGCTGGGTAATGAATAAATAAACACCCCCTCCAACCATGTAGCCTTTTCCTCTTCCTGCCCTCCGCGTTTGGCAGCCGACACATGGCACGCGCACACACTCACACACACTCACACTCACACACAAATAAACAAGCGCGTGCACGTTAACATCACACACAAATGCAAAACGCGGCATCGTTGCCATTGGTCCTCCAGCACAAACATCCAGTTCTGTGTGGCAAGTGTGCACGGTCTGGAGGTGTGTGTGTGTGTGTGTGTGTGTGTGTGTGTGTGTGTGTGTGTGTGTGCGTCTCTCTATGTGTGTGTGCCAGTGGCGTTCTATACGTCCAGCTGTACACATGCCAGAGTTCATCCCCTGCTCTTTGCCTGCTGCATACTGTTTGTCTGTCTGTGTCTGTGTGTGTGTGTGTGTGTGTGTGCATGTGTGTGTGCATGTGTGTGTGTTATGTGTTTATGTGTTTGTGTGTTTTATTTGCCCATCCATATTCATCCTGTATGGAGATGCTTGGCCAGCTAAGCGCTGCATTCCCACACTCGTGCCATCCACAAGCCAACTGAGAGCGGACTGCAGAGGCACGCAGCAGCGCCGTGTCAGAGGGAAAAACAAGAACACAGGAGACGAGGAGCCGTGAGACGAGGAGCCGTGAGACAAGGAGCCGAGGAGACGCGGAGACGCGGAGACGTGGAGACGTGGAGACGTGGAGACGAGGAGACTCACAGCGATGGAGTCTTGGCTCCCAATCTCATGACCTGACAGTCAGAGAAAATATGTTCAATAATTCAACTTGGCAGATTGAGAAGCCCGAGACGGAGCGGAGACCTTTTAACGTGTAACTTGTTGTGACAATGCGAAACAACCATCTACTGCTGCCTGATGAAATATAGATATTTTGTTTTGTCTCCGAGGGGATTAATTTGTCATTACCGAGGTGTCACTCTGACAACAGCCACGATCCGTCCCACGCTTAACGCCGAGGAGGAAAGTGAGAACGGGGGGCGTGAAGGCGAAGCAGCCAAACGCCGGGCGAGTCGGTCGCATCTAGGACTTGCAACGAGTGTCTCACACACACACACACACACACACATACACACATTGTAAAACGGCGTCTGATGAATATGGGACTTTGAAGGCTTACAGCAATATTTCCGCAAGCTTTATATCGGCATTCATTTTTACATTTGACCCTTTTCCTTGATAAAAACATTAAATATAATTGCAGGGATTCTGTTTTGCGCACACAGTTTTACGGTTTTACGGCAGGAGGCCTCTAAACGGCATTTACGCCATTATGGGACCCTAAAACTCGCCACTAAAACCCAGATTGATTCAACAGTTTTAAGGCGGGTTAGAGACTCCTACAGCCGGGGCCGAGGCGGGCTTCGTCTCCGGGTTTTCCAAACAGCCAGCAGAGATCAGACCTGACCTGACGCATTGGGAGACTAAACTAGACTAAACAGAAGGAGGTATTCTAATACAAAAGAGGTTTTGATGACTTTCTACCATGAATGCTGATGGGCGTCGTGATGCTGTGTGTGTGTGTTTATAATCGACACCTGCATATGAATGTGTGTGCGGCCCCATACATCTCCGGCTTTATGAGGATGTGTGTGTGCGTCTATCTGGCTCTTTGTTAAAATGCATGCACAGACATACAAAAATGAACGTATGCGAGTGTGTGTGTGTGTGTGAGACAGAGTGTGTGTGAGTGTGTGGTGTTCTCTCTTCTTCTCGCCATGCTGCTCTGCTCCCACAGTGCCCCTGGGACCCATCTGCCTCCCTGTTATTAATTCATCAGGCTTAACCATGCAGCACTTTATGACTCTGTTTGGACTGACGAACTATCACACACCCTTCTCTCTCTCTCTAGCTCTCTCTCTCTATCTCTTCCCCCCTCTCTCTCTTTATAATATTGAAAAACAATATCTGTCACAGGATGCTGCACCCGTATTTGCAAAGTGAAGCATCTAATGAATCGTCTCTCCGGCTGCCTCTACCTGTGCTGTGTTGGACAAATATCTGCAACAATATTTATAGTTTTGGGCGATGGACAATTTTCAATCATCCACTCAGATCCTGCCGCCTCAAAGCTGCCTTGGTAGGGAGTAAATTCTCTCAAAATCACTCAATCACTCAAACAGGATTAAAGTGAATGAGAATAGACCAAATCCAGTATCTTATTACTCTTTAAAAACCCTCAGAAGGCCAAAAATAATTTCTTGGAGGGCCTCAATCCTTCTTTGGGCAGCGCTGAACTCACTGGAATTCAATTCACTTTAGTCAGCCTGCTTGGCTAATTCCCATCACGGAAACTATTTCGGCGAAGAACGCACTGCTGATTGTGGCCGTGTTTGGAAATAAAGCCTTCTAAAGAAAGAAATCTAAAGTTTGCATTGAGAGATAATCTAAGAATCAATCAATGCCCCTTCACGTGAATACGTCTCGATTGCCATGTCTAAACCTATTTCCTTCAAAGGCAGAGAGAGACGAGATGTGAGATTGCCGTACATCAAAAGAGTTTATCTAGCGAGCGTTATGTGTGCTGTAAATAGCTGCGGCAGAGAGGAGACACACAGACTGAGAGAACTGAGAGAACTGAGAGAACTGAGAGAACTGAGAGAAACACGGCGGAACCAAGGGCAACACTGAGTAATGAAGGACGTCTGTCTCTCCTGTCCAGTCCCTCTACAGTGTCCAACAACGGAATATCGCACAAGAATGCAACAACCGGTCACAAGGCCTAAGCAGAATTCATGTCACTTACAACCGCCATACTAAAATCAGTGTTGTGATGAATTTAAGGACAAGTAAGGGACAACTATCTGGGACATAAAATGGTGGACATACTTGTTTAAGTGACTTTCTCCTCCACAGCACCCCTGAATTTTGCCTTGGAGGGCGATAATGAACTTGAGAACATCCAGTGGGAGTTGTTAATGGTTCGCCGGTGTCTCACTGCAAGGGCTGCACTGCCCTCCGGTGGACACAAAGGGAATGACACCCTCTGCAATAGAGAGTGAAGGAGAGAGAACGACCACCTATTATTTTACAGTGTGGATTGTTACTGTATAGTACAAGATTAGTGATCGGCAGGGATGAGGATTACCAGCCGTGAAGCAAGCCGGGGCTCAATGCCTTGCCCAAGGGCTCTACAGCAGTGAAAATCCCATTAGGTGTTGGTAATGGAGCATACGGGATTACAAGAGGGATTATAGGAAATTATTACACAAAACCTTCAGGAACAATTGCAGCAACATTTATAGATCTTTAAAAGTTACGCCGGGCAAACAAACACACACACATTCACACACACAAACACACGCACCAACCTAGTCACTCTTTTTTAAACATTTCCAGTTATTCTCTTAGATATGTGATGGAAACACTCTGCTTTGCCGCTCAGTGCTGTCACATATTTCCCACCCTGGAGCCTCTATGGAACAGAAAAGACTGACACTGTTTGAGAATGCTGCTGACAATGTGGTTACGAGTGTGACAGGACGCCTCTTTGTGGAAAGGTCTGCTAAAAAAAACAGAGAGAGAGAGAGAGACAGAGAGAGGACGATGATCTCTGAGGAGAGAAGAAGTGAGAAGAGTTGACAAAAGACCAACAACATGTTTATGACGTATTGAAACAAATGTAGTGTATTTCTAGCATCCATCATGTTCTTTGGATTTGCTTCCTAAAATACAAGAAATACTAGAGATTGAATGAAAACGCTGCTATATTAGAGTGAAACTGCTTCAAGTTTTAATGAAACTTGCTAGGAATGAAACAGGGAATTGAATTTTGTTTGAAACACAATTAGAGAATGGATTTAAGGATTTAAGGTAAACACAGAAGGTTGGAAAGAAACAAGATCCAACGATATAAGGTCAAACTAATGTTCGATCAAGACCCAGTTCATCTCCCCAAAGTATGACGCGTACACACTTCTACAGCTTACTAACACCTGTACACATGGATTACCTATGATTACACTTCACACTGTGGAGCCTGGTGGAACAAAGATGGAGTCGGTACACAGAAACCCGCGTGGCTCCAGGAGACGCTCCCAGACATCCTCTCACCTTCAAACAGACAAACACCTCCTAGCTGCTTGGGTAAACTGCTGCTATTTCTCCCTCTTTTTTTCTGCCCGGAGCAAACCTCACTTAGTGCGTTCTCCCCTCCCCCCCAGGGAACCTTTCCTTGGCAAACCGGGGCTGTTTGTTTTACTAAAACGGGGCCATACTTCAGTCGGTTTGTCTAATTAAAATGTTGCAAAAGCGTCGAGGACGAGGCATTTTATTTAACAGCTAATTGTGCCGACGCAAGGGACCGGAATGTTTTATGCATACACACTTTCTAGGATCTTGGGGAAGGAACACAGTTGTATACACAGAGAGAGAGAGAGAGAGAGAGAGAGAGAGAGAGAGAGAGAGAGAGAGAGAGAGAGAGAGAGAGAGAGAGAGAGAGGGGACACACACAAGAGATCAGTTTCTCATTCATTGGTGGGATGAATTTTAAACAGTCAGGAGTATCGAGTTAATCAGTGGGAATTCTGTGGGGGAATATCAGGTTGCCTTTTAACACGGGAGGATGCATGTATGATTAACGCTCCGCTCCCCGCTGGACTGAATAGAATAATTGTCTTGTTTACCAACAGGTGTTTTTAATCTACTGACTGGAATTAACGGGCCTTTTTTCTGCCGGGGCGCTCGGGGCCTTGTCATGTTTAAGGTGTAATGACCTGCCGTTTTTCTTGTCAGCGGCTTATGTCATCCTAATTAAATGTTTCAGTCAGTGAGCTTAGAGAGGACAATGGATGACTCGGAGAAATACTTTGGTTAGTGATTTGCGAGCATTCATAAGCTTGAAATTGGGAGTGGGTGATTATAGGAATACAAAGCAGGGGGACAGGTCTCTCTCTCTCGCTCTCTATGTGTGTGTGTGTGGGTGTGGGTGTCTGCAATGTGTCCAACCCAAACAGAAACCACTATGACTAAATGTTGAGTCCACAGCTGAAATGAATTATGAAGAAGAGAGTCAGCATATTGAAGCTAAATTGTTAAATTGATCTCTTCTACCGATTCCAACCACACGAATGAAATGTGCTGAATATGAATTAAGCAGAAATCAGAGTTTAAAAGTTGAATCTCGATGGGCCGGTTGCACAAACGTGGTTTAGTTTGACCCTAATCTGTTGTTGTAGTTGTAGCTTTAAGCTTTAAGTATCAATCAATCAGTCAATCCAAATGTATTCATAAAAAATGCAACATCAAACCTGATCTAAACTGTCGAGAGTTAACATGTGACCCGGCAGACTTTGTTAATGACTCCACACACACACACACACACACACACACACACACACACACACACACACACACACACACACACACACACACACACACACACACACACACACACACACACACACACACACACACACACACACACACTGGCATAAGCAAAATCATCAATTCCACAATGAAATGTTCCAGATACCCAAAAGCTAAAAGTGATGAAGAAAGTCAGTAGAAGTCTTCTCCACTGAGACAAAGAGGGCAGTTCAGGCTCCAGCAGAGGCATTATTATTATTATAAATGAAAATTATGAATTGAATTTTCTTGCCAGTGAAAGCACCGGTGGGATTTTGTCTGAGGCGTTAAAGCGCCGTTGTGTTTTTGGTTTTCTGTCCCTGGTTTAAGACGCTTTGGGGAAGGATGGTGTGAATGTAGTGGCAGCGACGAGGAAGATGAGGGGCTTCCTCGCGTAAGAACAAAGGCCTAGCTTGTATTACCTTTTCACACGTCAGTCTGGAGCTGACAGGCCGCTAAAGCAAAGGTATTTTAACATCCAATTTCAACGGTTTTGTGGCGCGAATGTGAGAAACGAGGGGTGAAAATGAAAACGCAGGGAAAAAGACTTGGACTTGCCAATGGAGGGAGTGTTTCCTTTTTTTATGTCATTTCTGTTCCTGTAGAGTATAGACACAAAAAAAATCAATACCTTCAATAGAGTGTGGGGGTCCCTGTTGTCATTTCTCACCTATGTTGGTTTGAAAACGTGCAAGATGATGATTAGCCCGTGGAAGTTGTGATATTATGTTGCAGCATTATGAGAAACACCAAAAAAATCAACGATATAACTCGTCTGAGCTACAGCCTGGTGTGTGTGTCTGTGCTTGTGTGTGTGTATGTTCCTTTACACATGTGTGAGGTCAGCACTGGGGTCATCAGTGTTTAGTCTGAGGGTCTCTGTTAGAGAGGCGACTCCAGTCTTCCACTCACAGAGCTGCAGAGATTTATAGCTACACCGTCTCAACCAAGACCTACTGAGTAAGATATCTAAACACACACATGCACAGTACATGCACACACACCATCCATGTTAATCCTTCATGTAACATCCACACATATACACATATACGTAGCACCACTAATGTATGCCATTATAAAAGGAGTTGTAATACTTTGGTACAATTATAAGTGTAAACAAATGAGCCCATGCTGGACATCAGTCTGTATGTTTACATCCACATTCATACTCAGGTCAATGATCACACTTTATCAACACTTTACCAACACCATATTGAGATTTAAATTAGCATCAATCTGCGCTTTGACTATCAGACGACAGTAAATCAAATGACTTATGTAAATGAGTGAAAGATTTGGTGAACAGGAGCCCTGCTGAAGAAGCAATATGGCTTTAAAAACATGAAAAGCACAATCTAAACACTAACACACTCCCCTCAAGTCATGTTTGCCCTCATAGCTTGTAGTACTAACGTAACACACACACACACACACACACACACACACACACACACACACACACACATGGTGGGCCTCCGTGGCTCCACCAGGCCTAGTAAAGGCTTCTGGGAGCCAGACTGCGTCTCGGTCGCCAGGCTCCAGCTCTGGCTCCAGCTCTGGCTCCAGCCTCTGCGTGTGCGACAGCAATTTCCTCAAGAATCCGCGGCGAACGCAACACTTCTCCTTTTATGTTTACAAAAGCACCAGTGATGCCCCCCTCCCGCCCCGGCCCGCCCCCCCGGCCCCCCAGCCACCTCTGACCACTGAAAAACACAGAGTGGTCACTCGCAATTACAGCTCATCCAAGAGTATGATGTACAGTCCTGTCAAAGAGCCAGCGGGCCCACAGGAGACGCACAGGGTCACTCTTTCATTTTCCACCATTCTCTCTATCTGTGCTTTGCTGTTAGACCCACATTACTGAATCGACACTCGCGGAGAATCAGATTTTCTCTTTCAGAAACAGAGATATAATATGGAAATTTGGAGAAAAATCTACAAACTGAAACTAACAAGCCCCACTAATGTGCCTAATACTAACTTTAAAGGAGCTAACGCAGAATCAAAAGTTACCAAAGAGGAAACAATTGCTGATTGCTTATCTGCACTGAAGGGAATCACCATCACATGTCGGCTGTATCGCGTTACACACATCAGAAAACACAAACGTTTGCAATTATACCAGATGTGAAAGATCTGACATAAACAGCTTATCATCTCTGTCTGAGGCTTGTTGTAAACAAATCCACTGGTGATCAACCAACCTGACTTAATCTCCCACTTAGATTTCCAAACAAATGCTATCCACACACAGACACACACACACAGACACACAAGGCTTCACAGATCTTGGGTCCGTCAGCAGAGAACAGTCGCAAGTTTATGAGATTAGACATTTGGGCATCAGCTATCAAAGCGAGCAATGGAGGTGTGTGTATCTCTGTTTGTGTGTGTGTGGCTGTGTGTGTATGTGTGTGTGGGGGGGCCCCGATCCAAACAACACATCCCCTTTGTCGCCGAGTTGCTCCAGGAGAGCGTGTTGATGGAGCCGCATCGATGTTCGGATTACAGCACGCCTCCCTGATCAAGTGGTCAAACACTAGATAAGAGCGACAGAAACACCCTTTAATCCTGCGCCGCCGTCCCTTTAATAAATAGGACAGAATCCCTCCAAGCTCACTGGGGAGGAAGAGATTAACAGGCAGCTCAACCCTCAGCTTCAATCTGATGGAGACTGATTTATTTCACTTTAACACGGCGTAAGGTTCGGCCGTGCATAAGGAAGTGTAGCGTGTGAAGTGTTAGGCCGCAGCCACGAGTGCATTCAAGCCCAGGGAACTTCACACCAGATTCACTTTAACTGAAATACTTCAACTGGCGGATTTGTTTAAGGCGACGACATAAAGTATATGCATGTAAATCTTTCACTTTAAGATCAGCTTTGGTGAACGCACAAATTTGTGCCGACAACAAACCGCCTGTCAAGTATCAAGTGCAGTGAAAATGTAGAATATATGGTATATGTCAATGAAATGACGTACATAACACACACAGAAACACACACACACACACACAAACACACACACACACTACCAAACCACATACTAGCTCGATTTTCTTAGTTTTGACTGATTCTGAAATATAACTTCACAACACAAAGAGCTCAAATATAATGCTGCATTCAGGGGCTGGTGAAAAGGTAAGACATTGTGAATCTGGAGTGGAGCCGACTGATAGCTGATACCTGTCACCTGGACCGCTCACATACAAGGCAAAGTATTCAAATAATAGTTAAATAAGTAGTTGTTTCTACTCTGAATCACTACTTCTGGTCAAGTTGTTTGTATTCGCTTCACACACCGAACACTAAAAAGGCAGCAAGTTGCCCACTCATGGTCGTGAAACAGTGGGACAGATGGGAAGTTATACAATAATGTGTTATACAGTATATTAGTGGTTGCAGTTTATTACGTCATTAAATAAAGTCATTATATGTGGATTAAAAAACAGGAGCATATAAAGTGCCTGTGCTGTTTTATATGTTTATGTATATAAATAAATAAGTCTTACTGCCCTATCCTGAAGGTTAAAGTACAGTAGATACAAAATGTGATATCGCCAAACTCACAATGAGCTCCATTAGCTAAATATTTAACACAATAAAGACATTTTTCATGGAAATATAAGCAACAAATCCACATCGTTCCTATAATGTATGAATATGAACCGTGGCTGTTTGAGCAGCATTGCCAGTCTCTGTCTCCCCCTGTTGGAGCCGACCAGTACAGGGTTCTGCTCCTGCTGGTGATTGTGGTTAGGGGTTTGACTGGTCTGGCACCCACGTCCCGGTGACTTCCATTTGCCCTCAAAACCCCACAAGAACTGTTAGGTCGACCTTTGACCTGATACCACACACTGGGGCGACCTCATTTATCACCTGGATGTGGAGTGTTGTGATAGGGGGATGGAGAGGAGGGGGGGGAGGAGGGGGGTGGGGGCGGCGGGGTCATTAGTGTCCAGGGCAGTGCCAGTGTTGATCTTTAAGGGGAGTGTGTGGCTGCAGAGTCGTGGCTTTAGGCGGGGGTTGTAGTAGCTCTTGGGGGGAAAGGAGGCTTTTATGTACGTGTACAAAAGTTACAGACACACAGACGCTGTTGGGTTTGATTCTTGATTGCTTGGGGGGGAGTCAGGGTAGAAGGAGTGCAGGGGTCAGGAAGTCAGGGCTGATTAATGTTTTGGGATACTCGTGAGGCAGGGGGGAGGCAGTGGGGACCCAGTGTGGTGTGGTTTGAATTAGAGACAAATTGAACCCCCTTAAAAACTTCTATGTGTGTTTACTGGTGTGACTGGCGGCTGATGGAACGAGCAGTGAAGGGACAAAGATCTTAAGTGAATTCTATAAGTTGATATAGACACAGTGGACCTGGCAGGTAGGCCTAAACTAATGTCAGAAGCACAAAGTCACGCCTAAAGTTTTGGCTTCCAGCTCCTCCGCTCTGTGTGTGGCAAATAAGACGGAGAAGTGAAGTGGGATTTATTACAAAATGACTTCTGGCATATTTCTAATACTTATAATATAATACTAACACATCTTGTGACATGGTACAGCAAAAAGGTTTTGTTTAGGAACGTGGTAAACACAACTTGGAATAGGATAGGGACTCATCTTACAAGGCCAGACAGAATGTGTGACACTGAAATGTAATCACTTAGTCAGTCTGAGCTGTTTTATACGATACATTAAGTTGTACATAAGGCAGACAGTATTCATGAACCGAAGTCTCCTGGAGTTAGCAATGAGAACATTTGTAATGTTTACTCCAGTGATGATGAATGGGAGGCCGACTTTGTGTATGTGGACTCATTAGCTGTTTATACACATATGGGAGCTTTGGATTAATGAACCTTCATAGCCCTGAGGGTGGATTTCTGTTGCATGAAGTGCATACAGAGCATAAAGCAAATATTAAGACAGCATAAGGGTACAAAAACAACAGACACGCTGACAGAGAGCAGGCAAAGTAAAATACTACACGCTCTCAGCTGTGCTTTATATGGGCACATTGACAGCTCCAGAGCAGTAAATGAAACTTAATATGAGCTAATTTTGTGGAAATCCTTTCGGAAAATAACGTCAGCTTCCATATTTTCTCAGTTTATTGAAGAAATGTCACAATCCTAATGAATAAGTTACAACATTAACGTATGTACTCACCTACGGACCCTCCAGATGATGGATATTGATTTTGCTTCCCCTTTATACTTCAGTTTGCGGGGAATCAGTTGACTCTTTATCCTAAAAGGTTCAAGTGATATGAATTAATGAAGAGTACAAGCATGAATATCTGTCGGTTTCCTGATAGGGTAAAGAAAATGAAGTTTAAAAAAAAAGCAGAAATATTACAGACAAAACCAAGCAGGACTGAAAAATTAGGTTTTTTAAAATCGTTTTTAAATCACATTTTTATACACTAGTTTCCTTTGGCCTCAGAGCACCAGTGCAGACTTCCTTTCACACCAGGGCAGCAGGCTCCTGCAATACTACGTCAGCCTGTACTTACACATAAAGGCCACATAGGGGCAGCCGAGATCACTAAGTGGGTGGTGGTGTTCTGTGCATACACGATTCCAACTTCCAAACAATTCTTTATTTGTGGCAAGCAATGGGCCAAGAGTGAACGTTCATAGCAGCTCAGAATTAAATGAGGATATAACAGAGCTGCCATGTTTTTCTGTGGGGTTGTTGATTCTACTGTGGTTTCTCTTAATGGCAGTACGGCCATTTATTATAAGGACATAAAGAAGTGCAACATCTTCAGAAAACTGTGGGGAGCTGTTTAAGAAGTATGAATTGAAAGTATGAATGAAAAAGTATTAAAAATAAGTATATATATATATATATATATATTTTTTAAAGGGATAAGATCACAAAAGTACTAGATGTACCAAATACTGTAAATAGATAATACTTAAGTTTCCAGTGTACACATTCTGGAGAAAATACACATGTGCTTGGTGCTTCAGGATTAGTCGCTAGGTGGTTCCTTCAATCGGGCGTGGCTGCTTTGATGCTGTACTAGATGATTGCAGGGGTGCGGTTAGGCGCTTTCAATGATCTTTGGAATAGTTACAAGGGTGGTTGCTATGGTGTCCAGAGTGGGTCCAAAAGTCTTGATAGGTTGTTGCTATTATGTTATTTACTTTATAGTGTGATTTGATGTATTCCTCACGGTTGCTGCTAGGTAATATTGTAACTCTAATAGTACTAAGCTCAGCAATAAGCTGTTGGTTGTTAGTTGAATGTTTATATTCTTGAATAGTTGAATAGTTGGTGTGACTAAGTGGTTTAACAGCCATCAGTATAGGTGTGGTTAAGGTACAGTATGTGTACAGGTCGCTCTATAATGTTAACAGCAGAGTAGATGTGAGCTCACTATTTAGGATTAGGTCATGAAGATATTCCAGGACATGATGAGCGTGAAAAAATGTTAAGTCATACTATGTCATACAGTGTGTAATGATCTGGACCTCCACCAGTGTCGGTGGTGCCATTTCACATGGTTTGTGCACAGCCAATAGGAATTACATGAGTATAAACATAGCTAGGTATTCATCCATTGGAATTTTCAATATTCTGAATAAAAAGTGCCAAACAAATTACAACTGTCATTATCTTAAACGATATTGACAAGATAATATTACACTTTACTGAATCAAACACGTTGAGTAACAGAAAACGACTGACAATGTCTATTTCTTCCAATTAGTAATTTATTTAGTCTCAGTTGTTTCTTGTTCCAAAATCCAAACAATCCAACAAAATGTTTTTATTTTTATTATACTGCCTTCTTAAAACCTTTGTGTTTAGGATTTCGCAATGACCGGCAGGGGGCGATACACAACCACTGTTTTCGAATGTGTTGATTCTTCGCCCAGACAACCAGAAAACAATGCTGGCAACTACTGCAGGTATGAGCACAAATCTGGCAGAGCTCAACAACAACAAAAGTGACTAATCATCTAACTTCCTCACGCGTGAGAGGATCAATGGGCGTGAAAACGCTCGATCCTTTGACGATTTGACTTAACAAAGTCAACAAGGGAGCGGTGGATTACCTGAGAGAGATAAAGTGGTAAAAGTTAACAAGATTATCCACAAAAACCTCTGTAATCACTTTGTTGAATCAGCTCCAGGGATCGTCGTCTACCAACCAATGGACATGGGTTTATTCCACGTTCGTTTCATTCTTGTATTCTGTCTGTGACACTTGAATATTTTTAACTAAAACAAACAAAAGTACAAAAATATTTGTATTGGCATGTATTTGTTTCCAGCATGTAACACAGTTACTTTATGACTTTAGCTTCTATAGATCTGTATGTCAATATTGTATGAACTATAATATAATAATAGTATAATTTGTAAAAACAGCAATAGTTCAGTGATTTTACCCTCCTGCTGGATCTTTCTCTGGAACATGTATTGATTTTCACGGTATGGTTTGGACACGATTCTACAAAATCTTTCTTAAAGTGGAGAAATTCCATATAGGAACAAAAGGTGACATGTCCGGATTTAAAATCCAGGATCCGGGGGAGAGAGGGGAGGGGGAAGGGGTGATTTATCAAGGGCCCCTCTGGCTTCCAGCCGTGGGCCCTCCACCAAAATGTAGACCGACGTCACCGCTTCCGCTCTGCCCCCCTCCCCCTCCCCCCTCTAGCTCTCTCTCTCTCTCTTGCTCACCCCCCTCCCCCGGTGTCGGCGGAGCTGCTCGGCTGCCTGCAATCCAACATGGAGTAGAGAGAGATGGGGCTCTAGCGGGGCCACCCCTCGGTAACAGCAGCGACGAAGCGCTTTTTTTCTACGCACTAACTGGAGCCGGAGTCGTCGGTGAAAACATGCGCTTTAGGACTTAAAAAACACAAACCCGAACGGAGCGTGTGTCTTTTGTGTGTCCGCGTGTGTGTGTGCGTGCCTGCCTGCCTGTGTGTGTGTGTGTTTGGGGAGGTGGTGGAGGTGGTGGGGGGGAGAAGGAGACGAGAGGAGAGCGGCGCTGGATCACTAAATTGCCTGTAGACTACGTTACCTACCGAGTGGAGATGGAGGATTCCACTTAGCCGAGAGGGGGGACAACCGCCAGCCCACAAGCAACTGGTTGGCCTCGGCGAAGCGGGAGGACGGAGAGGGAGCCTCGGCCGGAGCGGAGGCGAAGGCGAGGCGGAGGGAAGCCGACACTCGCACAAAGGCGCAGGGGGGGGGAATTTATGCGGAATTGGGAGACACAAACCGAGGAGCCGCGGTGAAAGAATGACGAGCGAAAAGTATGCAACCCCCGTGGCTCATTACCTGAGGTGAAGCGAGAAAATGATAGAAGAAACACACCCAAACGAGTAAGTAACCGGGAGATTTCCCTTCTCTTGCTTTTTCATTCCTTCCAGTGCTTGTGTCGCTTCAACTTTGGAGATAATTAGGGGGGGAACTTGGCGGAATGTGCACCGTGTAACCCCCCCTCCGGATCCCGCCGCGTGTGCTGCCCCGTTTCGCCTGCACGGTTATGTTTTATTATTTCACTGTGGGGGGGTTTTGGGTGCGTTTGGTATCGCTGCGGAGTCATGCATCGGCTGTGGTAGGAGAGGGTTTTTTTTAGGGCCCCCACCTCGGCGTAGTCTGGTTTTGAGAAGGCAGAGAGAAAGAAGAAGAAGAGGAGGAGGAGGAGGAAAGGGGGGGGGGATAAGCGTGGGTGGATCGGAAACATTTTCTGAAAGGATCTGAAGCGAGAGAGCGGAGGCCTCGCTGCAGCCCTTCGGTACTCACAAACTCAAACACGCCTCGGGACTTCCACCCTTTTTTTCTAAATACACAAACCGTAACGAGCACACACGCCCCTTTTGTTTCTAACCCCACGTACACACGCACACACACACGAGTTGTTAAATAAGAGCCAAATTCGTATTATTCTATTCCCCCTCCTCGCCATTTGGCCCCATCTGTGTGTTTGCTTCCAACCGAAGAGGGAAGTCTCACAGGATATGAGATATCCGATATGCATCATCCGCCATCTCTTTCTCAATCGCCCTCATTTGCATAGACTACCGCGCTCCATTCATAAAAAAAAACACAGATACCGATTGTGCACGACGGGCTTCGGCGTGGAAAGACAAACCCACGATGTGTGTCCCCAGTGTCAACCGAACTCGTGTACGATTCCAACATGTCCGTGTTTGTCCGGATCCGACCGCGCTGTTCCAGGCCCGCAGACCTGTTTACACGGCACCGACAGGCCCGTGTGGACGCATCCGGGGGGGCTTAAAAAGGGGCGAAAATCTAATCTGACGCCGGGATTTAACCTTCCAAATATCGGACATATGTCAGGACGCGGGCGCCATGTGAACATTGCAGCCTGTAAAGCAAACACGCCGCGCTAGATTAACAGCTGGGAGCCGCAAACTTGCTCGGGTTGTTTGGTTTTTGTTGCGTAAAGCTCATGGAGGCATGCCTGCTCACAGAGGCGTGTTTGCTGCCTTTTATTTTAGTCGTACGGGCCTAAATTCATCTGGTTTAAGGCTCAACCGGAGCGGGCATGTCGGGGCTATTTACACGGCCGGGTCCATTAGCGTGTATCGATAACCGCCCCTCCCCTCCGTATCTGTCAAACTCCACGGGGCTGTGCTCGGTAGGAATGCCTGCCTTGCAGATCTCTGTCGGCGGGGGCGGAAGGGCGAAGGGCACCGGAGGGGATGTTTGCGCTGCGGTGGCGTGACGCCGCTCATTCATAAAAGCCCTCTAACCTTCAGCGCGTCCCCATTCATGACTGCTCATGACCGAACTGAGCGCCACGGGAGCGCGCACAGGAAGACTGAGACTGTCCTGGTTTGAGTCAAGCTTCATCCGTCCCGTCCCCCCCACTGATCCTGTCTCGTCTGTCTGTCCCTCTGCGTGTGTCTGTTTTTAGGTTTGTCTGTTGCCAATCTGTGCCCGCCTCCAGTCTCTATCAGTTTCTAGTATGGTTTTGGTCTGTCCCCCCGGATCGTGTCTGTCTCCGGGTCTCGCATGTCCCCAGGTGGACAGTGGGACATACGGGGCACACACAAGTGACCATATAAGGTTACAAGCTACGACAAATCTGTGTTTAGTCGTCTTGTGTCTTCTGAAAGCTTATTTAAATGCGTCCCGTGTGTGTGTGCGACAGTCGCTGTGTGTGTGTTTTACAGCCTCTGTTCTGTGTCACATGTTTTTGATAAACAACCACGTGATCCCCGAAATCAAGCACTTGTTTCTATAGCGATGACATGCGAGTTTCCATCTGCGAGGCATCAATTGCACGATGACATTCTAAGTGCACAAAGGGGATTGTGGGAAATTAAACTCGATGAAACTGTTAAATTGTCTTTTGTTGACATGCAGTGATCTGCAGTGTGGACTCAAATGGCATTTAGTTAGCTCTTTATCTTATATTCTTTCATCTCTTTATATCTACACTAGGACACACACATAATACACGCAAACAAGCCCACAACGTTCCTCCCAATCATTCATTAGCCTACAGTTGTTGGAAAGTCTTGTAACTTTAAAACCCCTGTTGTTTTTCATAGCGTGTCAGGCTGTAGATATAGGTTCTGCGGAGTCATACTAGGACAAAAGCTACTGTCTTCTGATAATCGGAAGGAGCTAATCGGCGAGGAAGCTCCGGCTAATCCGGGCCCTGATTTATATAAAAGCTGTGGTTCTCTTATCTGGAATTTAAAAAAAGAGGTCATCACGCTGCAGGATGAATAAAGTGTTGGGAAAGAAACGACACACCTTTTTTTGCGCCTTTTGTGTCACGGAGACATGAGGTCAGGCGGTGCACCCTTTTCTTCAGATGGTGTGGCGTGTGTCACAGGTTACATATTTGAAGACCTCTCCTACCTACATTCTAGCTCTGCCGTTGAACAAAAGTCTGTCTTTTTTTTTAAGATAGTGACGTGTACATTGAATGCCTCACCTGCTAAATGAAGCAATCGTGTGTGAGGTGTAAGTTTGCCGTGAGGTATATAATTATAGACGCACGCAGGCGGTTTACTTATGAGGGCCTCGCGGCAACAACGTTCACGTGCCCGTCTAGCCCTCACTCTGTAGGGTTTTTAACCGTCGTTCTGTCTGTTCTGTTCTCATGAAGGCCTTTATTTTGCTTATTGATGTATACAGGAAGCCACACACACACTCGCGCACACACAGCAGAGGATGTATCGATCGGGTGCGCAGTGCTGCAGGGTCAGCATGTGCGCGGTCGGTATCGAACAGGAGATTCCCAGTGACATTCAGCTAAGGTCATCGTAGCAACGAAACATAATCCGAGCATTCATCAACTGGCAAACGGGGGCCGGCGCGGAGTTTGCAGGCCGACATGTTCCCCCCCCCCCAAGCAGGACTCGCATCTTTCTACGTTAGCAGGATTTGATACGGCGGTAACAGAACACTCAGGCCTGGCTGTAACAGAACCACAGGAGAGTGGAAATTATACAATGATAAAACAATGATGTGAGGGAGTATTTGTCGAGAAGTATTTATTTTTAGTGCACCCGTGTGCCCCGACCTGCCTCACATCCTCTGACTCAAGTGGAATGAGTCCCTCCGTTTCCCACAATGCCTTTCAAAATCACCCCCAGAGGATGGACATCAGTGTCACGTCTGTGCGTTGGGTCAGAGGATGGAAGAAGTCAGATTTGAACTCCGCGTTTTGTCGAGTAACATTCACACCGTTGCAGCCTCAAGCAGTTTGAACGCAGCGCAGCACTTCCTAATAAATGTAACGGCAGGAAGAGACAGGAATGTGTGCCAAGGTGCTCTGCCAGTAACGTCTCCATTAGAGTGTTTTGGGGTGTATAGTTCCTGTAAGTGCAGTAGATCCTGGCAGCGGCATATGATGTTAATAACATGCATCGACCGAAATGTAACACAAATGTGCTTTGTCACAAATAAGTCACACGCCCCTGGGGGACGTTCTTTTTTTTCTTTCGCCCCAAGAGTATGCATGCAAACGGATGCCCATGCAAACACACCCACATGCACAAACACGTAAGACATGCACACACACGCAACACACACACTCAATAGATACACGCTCAATGTCCACAAATGAACTCGCGTCTTCTCGCCGACCTTTGAAACATCCTCGCCTCCCTCTCTGTATCTCAGTCCATCTCTCTCTCTCTCTCTGTGTGTTTGTGTGCGCGTGTGTGTGTGTGTGTGTGCACGGCCCTTCCCTCACGTATACATGCAGCCCGTTAGCATCATGTGGAACCGTTTTTTGGTCACAGTGTTTCCTGTGTTTTACAGGGAAGCTCATCGCTGGTCCCTATCCGGAGCTTTTTACATAATGGCCCGAGCTGTTTATATCTACGGACCAAACAATGGACGCGGATTGTTTGTCTGTTTTCTACTAATCTTTGCTCATCAGCTGACTGGATGGACAAAATTATAATAGCTCGATTAAAAAAAAACGTCACTGACCTTTCCGCGGTTTTACGTCTCACGCAAAGTAAACAATCTACTTTGTGCGTCGCTGAGGAGGAGGTAGATTGTTAGGTGGTTTGGTATCTAACTACCAAAATTCCTGGCATGACTGCTGACGTTTGGAGCGTATGTGCGTGAATGCGCTTACGTTGGTGCTAGCGTTATCTGCTTAAGGAATTCTGTTTTGATGTCTAAATACGTAAGGCTGTGCGGCGCTAGCTTGGCGTTCACCTGTGCCAGGTTTTCTCTGCCTACAGCGATAAAACATAATCGGTAGAATTCGGAAACCCTTCCATTCTCCGCTTTGTATATTCCAGCGATCAAGAATGTGCTACTTCCTTATGTGTAGGGGCGAAAATACGTCAGTGTGTTTGGACATGGGGAAGCGAGAACTGACTCCTTCGTTTCCATTATGCAAAATGTTCTACTGGATTGCAAATTTCCCGCCTCAAAGCTGGGACGTCCATTCATAAAACAAACCCTTGACATCCTACAGTTTGTATACGGAAATGGAGATGGATCAAACAGGCGATACCCCGCCACACCGCGGCGGCTATCACAGAGATGTAGAGCTCGTCATCACTTCCCCTCAAAACGGCGTCACCAATGACGTAGAGGCGCGTCGAGGCAGATCTCGGCGTGCGCAGGGGAGCTGTTGTTTAGTCAAAGAACGAAGGATCACGGGAGAAGAACAAACAGCACAGCAGCGTATAATACTTCCAAACTAATGCGACGTGGGAGGACAGCGAGCGGTGCGTGCACACACAAGGTCAGCGTCTGTGCGAGCGTAAGAAGGTTGTTGGCTCACAGATAAGAGAGGTTGAAGCGATGGAGTACATCTGGAGGAGGAAATGGAGAAGGTATTGTAGTCCGAAACCGTGTTGTGTTTTCTTCCACACACACCATAAGAGGATATGAGGCTTTATAGAGGATCTTAGGTGGCTTTCTCTCGCCTGTAAGAGGTTTAGAGCCAATCAGCTTATTGCTAATATGGCTCATATTTCCGCTTTGATAGCAACGGGAGGACTGTGGAGTCGCCTCGGGGTCGGAGGCTTAATCGCAGAGTCAACTTACAGGCAATGTGGGGAGCTGTGACGCCAACGGGTGCCCCGACGCCAACGGGTGCCCCGACGCCAACGGGTGCCCCGACGCCAACGGGTGCCCTGTGCGCCGCCAGATAGGCGTGTTTAAACCCAGAGCGTCACTGCGTCCCCAGAGCACGAGTACTCGAGAAAATTGGGACCGCAACCGAGATTTTGGTGGTCTGAAATTGAGGCTTTGTGTTCAAAGAATCGGCCTATGCTTGTCGAGTAAATTGTGTTTTCTGACGCATTCTTTTACCCCAAAGATGAATGAAGGATTGTGATCTCAATGTTGGACAGAGTTTGGTCACAGTCGTGCAAAATATGTGGAACATTCAGAGAAAAGGTTTCAACTCTGATCCTGAGATACTATGTGTGTGTGTGTGTGTGTGTGTGTGTGTGTGTGTGTGTGTGTTAGGAAATAGTTGCGTTTAATGGAAAACAGAAGTGGATTAAGACATAAGTAGTTTGGATATTATTTACTTATTCTGCGGTGATGTTACAATTAAAGCCTGGAATAGAGAATGCTAAGGGAGGGTTTGACCGAGCATTGTGATTGGTCAGGTGGTAACAGCGTGGTTGCAAGGCAGTTTTTCTTCTCTGCTTATACGTGACCTCTCTGTCAAACACACACACACACACAAACACACAAACCCTGTGTTGTGCTGCCATGCATGTGAGTGTTGCACATCTGATTGACAGATAGCCAATCAAACTTCCCTCCAGGGCGTTGTGTGTCAATAGTTGTGAATGAACTCACTTCACCTCCCTCTCTCTAGCTCTCTCTCTAGCTCTCTCTCTCTGTCTCTCTCTCTTTCTCTGTCTCATTGAAATGAAAAGCTGAATGAGTGTCCCTACAACGCTTCCTTTGTGAAAAACAAAATCGAATCAGATATGATTTAAAGTACAAGACAGAAAGTTTAGTAACGTTTCTGCACTTTTGTTTTTTATCACGTTGATCTCTATTACTTCCTGGTCACTGCAAATAGGGCATGTGTGCTTGCTTGTGTCGTGTGTGTGTGTGTGTGTGTGTGTGTGCGCGCGCATGTGTGTGTGTGGCTCCACAGAGAAGCAGGCCCGCGAGGAGGTGTGGTGCGTGGCTTTGTCGAGCATGCAGGGGCGCAGCCGGTCGTTCCTTATCAGAGGAAGTATGGCCGCCCTTATCACACACGGCTGGTCTGCCCTCACCGGCCCTCTTATCAGTCACACATGAGCCGGATTCCAGACCTGATAGAGCCCAGCCCGCCCAGCCTGACACCCCCTTTTCTGCTTTTTAGTGCTTTACAGCGGTATTGATACACGCACGCCAGGTATTTTCAGGGTCCAGCTAAGCCCAGATAGCGCCGCTGAAAGTATGTTAAACAGCCTTTCACTCCCGCTGTAATTTTGTGGTCTGCTGACGGTGAAAACAAAGATAAAGTGTGGAGAGAACGAGCGAACAAACAGGAGGCCAGGGTTCACAGGTGGAGCACGACAATGAAACGCAACTTCGCATCTTGTTTGTCGGGATGGGGGGGGGCTCTACGTGTCGACACACATGCGTATCCGTTCCAGAGACGGAATTCCCATTATGATTCTAACTGGTTTCCAGCGTGCGACCAAAACAGCCCCACATTAAAGTGAATTAGAGATAAGATTGAACAAATAACCGCCTGTTAATCGTCGCTATATATGGATCAAATCAGTCAAGTAACATCAACAAGCTCACACAAACACACACACAAGTATTCAACTCCTGTGCAGAATTCACAGAAGCACAAACAAGATGGAAAACCAGGTGTGTTTAGACCTTCGGCCCGATGATGACGAGTTTATATTCACTTACGAGCGGATGTGATTCATCACTAAGACCGCCTCACCTTTTCCGTTATCGTTCCTGTTAATTAGCTGCAGAATTGCCTTCCTATCCGCCATTCAAGCCTGAGTCACTGCTCGACGCTTCACGCAGTCCTTTTGATTGACGCTACCAAACATGACGTGGATCTCTAAAATAGCCCAGATCTCCGCCGCCTTGCCTCAAAGCGGGGCGTCGCGCTCCCTTTTTTCAGCATCAGCACCCCCGCGCAGCATTCGTGCAGACAGAATTAGTTTCACAGTTCCGTGTGTGTCCTAGAATGTGCGCTTCCTCCCGAGTGTATTAAAGTAGCTCGTTGCCGCCGGTCGTAGCCGCCTGTGTGTTCCAACCACAGATTACAGGGCCTGTCGGCGGTCGGGGCTCTAAACGCGGGTCACAAGACAGCCCAAAATGTGACGAGTTCATCTCAGAGAAGCGATAGCCGGTATCGTGTATCTTTAAAGCACGTGTTCTTATATAGCACAGAATTTGGCGTTATTTCTGTGTGTGTGTGTGTGTGTGAGCTGGATGCGCGTCTTTGTGCGGGACGTGTTCTTACATGTTGTAACAAGCTGCCGGGAAATCATAATATAAAAAGCACCAATGGTTTTTATACTCGGTTGCAGTGCAGCTCTGGGGGCAGAAATGATTCAGAGAGTGTGGAGTGAAGCCGGAGTGGGCGTGGCCAAATAACAGAATATGGCTCCCTAAGTTTGCGTAAAATGCATAAACGTCTGTGTTTTTAAGCTTGAAACATGTGGGGGTTGTTCCCGTTGCAAGTTTACAAAGTTGACTTAAAGCTTAAAAACCTAAAAATACTTCAGTCACAAGTATAACTTAACATTTTAGCAAACGCACGGCTAGTTGCGCATCCAGCAGACACAGAGCCACACCAGCAGCCCACTAGAGTCGACCTCATCGGCCATTCCCGAGAAATCCATCTGGATCTGTCGTCACCTGCTCACGTTAGTCATTAGCTGGTGTTGCAGGTAGTTTAATGGAGGCAGCTGCCACCTCCTGCCGGACCTGAGCTCCACTTTGTGTTTTCACTTTATGTTTCTCCGCTCGCGCACTCAAATGTTCTCGCTGGCATTCGCGCCACCCGGTGTGGTTTACTGGAGCCAGTGAGGTCATTTTCTACATGGAAGTGGTTTGAATCAGTAAACCTAGTAAAGTCAATTAAAAAATGGTTTTCTGTGTGTGTGTGTGTGTAGTTTTGTCCCTTTTGTTCTGTGTGTTTTCAACTAAAAAAAAGACTTTGAAAGGAAGGCACAAGGTTTTGTCTTTAATATCCTAATGTGATTAATCTGTAATACTGGAGGGGAACATTTAATGTGATCAGGAAGATTCAGAGAGGACTTGTGTGTGGTGCGTGTGTAAAGAGTGCGTGTGTGTATGTACAGCAAAGTACAAACCTCGTGGGTGAATCTGTGGTTGCTTTTGTGTGCAGGTTGTTTATCTGCTGTCACCCAGTCAGTCTGTCTGTCATTCAGTCAGTTTTATGAATGTGTGTGGGCGGGGAGCTGGTGAACCGGTTTTACCACCTGTGTGTGTGTGTGTGTGTGTGTGTGTGTGTGTGTGTGTGTGTGTGTGTGTGTGTGTGTGTGTGTGTGTGTGTGTGTGTGTGTGTGTGTGTGTGTGTGTGTGTGTGTGTGTGTGTGTGTGTGTGTGTGTGTGTGTGTGTGTGTGTGCGCATCAAATCCCGGGGACTGTCTGTAAGCTAATTATATAACACTTCTCTCATTCGCTCCTGCTCTGTTTCTCTTTCTTTCTCTCTCCCTCCCTCGGTGTCTTTCTGTCCTTCCCTCCCACCCACACACACACACACACACACACTGTCAATGGAATACACAGAGGTACATCCTGTTATTGTCAGATGGTTGATGTGGATGTGACCGTGTTCATTGTGTCCCTGTGAGGGTGGAGGCTTACATTCTGATGTTGGAGAATGTTTTGTATTTTACCTCTGGACCTCTGCTGTATTGTCTCGGTGCGTTTTGGGCCTTGAAGACTCTATTTAGTGCAATGGGAGGCTTTGGCGTGCGTTGTTTGTCGTTACAACCGGGGTTGATGTTAATCATACACACTAAACCGGAACACCATTATCTCTGGGTTTATATTTTGTGCTCTTAGTCACAGTGCGTCTCTGTGTGAGCAGTTGGATGACGGCCTTAAAGTTTCAGTACTGCCAAAGAGAACTGCAAGCAAAACATGATATTATTATGTGTGTGAGTGTGTGTCTGTACACACGTGTGCATGCTGCCTTGTCCTGGTGCGACACCTCCCAGCTCTGCACAGCGAGGACCAAGCAGAGTCGTGACTTGAGACGCCCTCAGACATTCTGTCCATGTGTGAATCCAGCGCTATAATAAACTATGCGGCATTAACCGGCTCTTTGCTTCACATACGGGCCAGAATCTTGCATTTCAAGTACTTTCCATACTTCATTTGAAAGTTTGAGTATATGAGTTATTGAATTTTTTGTTGTGTTATTTCATTCATACATACCCGTCATGTTGTTAATGCTTAGCTGCGTTCAGTCACATTGCTTTATGGCGCCGTAACGCTGCTAACTGTTGATTGAAGCTGTCGGTGACCTGGTTTACTCCCTCATTAACTGACATTTTTGTTTAGTGGTGCTGCACATATCGCCATGGAGATGTCATAGAGGCATTAAGGTGGATGACAGGAAATATGTAGAATTTGATTGACAGCCGGCAGCGTGTGAACCAGTACAGTGGTTGTGAAGGAAATTGTGCTTGTTTGGTTTTCAGGTGACAAACACGGAGAATAAGACCTCAGACTAGAGACAAACTAACAGATCAATCGGCCTCTAAAGCACAAGAAGGGAGAAGATTCAAAATCTCACCTCAAGCTCGCTGTGTAACGCTCTCTCTCTCTCTCTCTCTCTCTCCCTCTCCGCACAGTGACAGCTACATCGTTCGTGTGAAAGCGGTGGTGATGACTCGGGACGACTCGAGCGGGGGCTGGCTGGCCCAGGATGGGGGAGCTCTGACTCGGGTGGGGGTATGCCGCCTCCTGCCGCCAGAGTTGGCGCCCACGTTGGCGTCCAGCGCACACGGCAGCACGCAGTTCCTCATCCGAGGCGAACGGCTGCGGGACAAACAGGTAAAAGGAGAAATTAAGCATTTTGCCGCTAATATTCATAGGATCAGGATATTTGGACATGATTGTGATACAGAACATGCCTCTCTGCGATCCATAGGTCATCCTGGACTGCCCGCTGAGGAAGGACTTGGTTTACACCATAGCCACACCCACATTTCACCATTGGAAAGTGGAGGACAGGAGGTGCGGTCTCTCCTTCCAAAGTCCGGCCGACGCCAGGGCCTTCGACAGAGGAGTACGGAAAGCCATCGAGGATCTGGCAGAAGGTAAAGTTAGGGTCATAGGTCAGGCCGTAACAGGCCGACCAATCAATGCATCGACATTTCAGGAATAACTACACATTGGACAGGAATACAATCACATAACTCTCAGAGGGAATTAGTGGGAAAGTTGACGTGGAGTCGGCACTGTCAGGAAAATGCTTGATACCAGCCTCAGGTTCTTACAGAGCAGCGATTCCCTGAATACTTAGTTACAACTAAAATGTGGCCATGTATTCCTTTAAGATGACAGTGATTTTCCACCAGATGCCCTCAGTCACAGGTTAATCATATCTGAGGAATCAAAGCAGTCACTTTCTTTTTAAGGTTGAAAGACAAAAACAAGCATTAGAATTGATGAATTCTGCACCTGCTCGGCTGAAAATACAGTGGGAAGGTTGAAGTTAGTCTGAATGAATCGATCACATTTGAGCTTTCGGCCAAAGTGCGGTTTATTCCACCTGATTGATGACAGGCGGGACACTCAGATGTTCCTGTTGGCCGTCGTAAAATCTCCTCTGCCCCTGGTTGTTTCATCCACAAAATCCATCTGCAGCTCTGCCGTTAGTGAATTCCTCTGGGTTGTCTGAGTTGAAATGTGAATGTTGTGTTAACGTTTGTTCTCTTCCTCTCTCTGTAGGCTCCACAACCTCCTCCACAACACTCCAGAACGAGGACGAGCTGGGCGACGATGATGTCTTCACTGTAAGCACCACCCTTACGTTCGATGTCTGATCTTAACAGTGGGAGTGCGTCCTGGCTCCTTTCCTGCATTCACTCACTACAAGTGGGGACTTCATCCGCTGGGAACTTAACTTTAGGAATGAGAACTTTCTTATCTCTCTCTGAGTTCCGGTGAACTGTTGGATCCACTTCTAGTAGTGACGAAGTGTGTGTGTGTGCAGCAGTCCACACACTGATCCAGTTACCTCTGTCCAGCAAAAGCTTTCGTCCAAAAACATTTATCAACATTTCATTTCATTTCTTGAACAAAAGCAAATTCATCTCACATCACTTTTACATTTACCTGTGATATACTGTGTACGTGAAGTGTGTGTGTGTGTGTTTGTGTGTCAGGGCCCCTCTCGCTTAAGTTAGCATGAAGCCTCCCTCCTCCCTCCTCCTCCTCCCACACTGTAACCTGACACCAGGAGCAGCAGGCAGGGTCACAAGGTCACTTCCTGTATCCCCACACACACACACACACACACACACACACACACACACACACACACACACACACACTCCAGCCCCTCGGCCCCCTCCACCCGCCCCAGTTGAACTAGAGAGAGAGCGCGAGGGAGAGAGAGAGAGTGAGCAGCAACCGAACTAGCAGCTGTTTCCCAGCTTAGTGCGAGGCCGGTGATTTACGAGAGGAAGTGCCTCGTGGTTCATCTTTGAGTTGAGCTGTCTGTAAGGGCCAAGACTAATAGGTGCTCTGGTGGGAGACGCACACCGGGCACGAAGACGCACACCGAGCAGGGAAACGCACGTGGACGTGTAAGGAGTGGCGGCGGCGGACACGGAGCAACCGCGTTTGAAGTTGCTAAATGTAGAGTCGTTCCCTGGGAGTCGCCGGTCGTCGCTCCTGTTGTCCCTCAAAAAGCTGCGATCGCACCGTTTGTAACGGAGGAGACAAAAATGTGCCACACCACAGCCACAGATTTGTCTCTCGTCCCGCATTAGTGACCTTTCCTAAAGTTAGCGGCGGCAGCAGAGTTTGCGAGGCGGCCAGTCGCAGACAGGGGAAATGCTGCAGCAGATTTACAGCCACAGGAGGGGAGGGGAGGGGGGCGAGCGAGGGGTCCGGTGGGGAGCTTGGATGGACATAACTTCCTAAATTATTCCTCGTTCGCTAAACCTAAACTTAACCCAACCCTTCCTCCGGTCCCTCCCTCCCCTCCCCTCCGCTCCGTACACGTCTCGCCTCTCCGTCTCTATTTTGACTCATTCACAACAGGGGGAGAGCGGGGAGCCATTGATGCAATCCTGGCTCATCCCAGGAGTGCGACCACGGCCCGATGAAGGATGAATCCTCCCGAGCATTGACTCGGGACATGTTTTGTGTCAGAAAATAGCTTCAAATGCCTTTTGTCCAGCCTTGGGCCACAACCCAGAATGCACGGAGAGGATGTCCAGCAATACAAACTGTCCCTGTCTCTCTCTCTCTCTCTCTCTCTCTGTCCTTTTTGTACATTTTGAAGCTAGCAGTAAAAGAAAAAAAAAAGAGTCCAGTCTGTGTTTTGAATTAGTTGCAGCCTTGGAGGCCAGAGGAGGACGGGTCTTAACCGTATCAGCTCCTCCTCCGCCCCCCCTCCTTAATGTCTTCTCCAGGAAGGCGGGGCTTGGAGTGGAGACAGCATGTTATGTTATTTTTGGCCAACTGTCTGAGGGCTTTGTAAGAAAGCTGGGGTAAAATTCTCAGCATGGCGGTATCCATGTGGGGAGAGCTGCATGGGACGCAGAGCGGGGATATAATAGGGATCGCTCCGGCAGACAGGCACACACACACACACACTCGCACACACGCACCACACACACCAGATCTGGGTCAAATGCTGCTGGTGAATAATTCATAGCGTTGGTTTTTATCCTGGTTGGAGTCCCAGATGGGTGGGGTTTGGCACGCTGCGTAACACACAAGGAGAGAGAACTGGAAAATTAAGGCAATTTCAGATTGTTTGAAAAATGAATCTGCTTGACATGAGAGCAGCTTCAGTTCTGTTAGGACCCGTGGGTGGGTTTTGGATTTGGGACTTTGCACCTGTGTGTAGAGCAGCGTCCAAGTTTCTGAGCAGGAGAAGGATTTGGACCCAGAGTATTGTTGCTCGTAGACTCCTGTAGCTGAAGAGAGAGAGAGAGAGAGAGAGAAAAGCACAGTGAGGATGGAATCGATTTGTCATCTGGAACTGTTGTTAGCGTGAGGAAATCGCATTAGCAAAGAATCAAGGCGAGCGTAGAAATCTCATAAGCGTTGTTAGATTATTGGCAGGAGATTTGAACATTTTGCAAAGTTCACACAAGCGACTCTCTCCAGTTGTTAAGTGTTTGATACCGGACGGGATGGAAGGTTTAGGGTGGACGGCGTCTCAGACCCCCTGCAGGCTTGGGGGGGGGGGGTGTAGAAGGAGCAGTTTGAGGAGTCTCTGTGGACATTTTTATACATTTCTACACTTAAAGAAAACATGTCAGCACTGTAACCGATCTCAGTCCAAGCTGAGCGATGCCGCCGGTGTTTTTAGCTGCACTGGATCCAAATAGAGTGAGGGTAGAATCTCTCCTCTTTAAGTGCGATAGAAAGTTGTGTTTTGGTGAAGAGCCACTAGGGAAATGGAGGCAAAAAAACAACATGTCATCATCCCTAAAACACACACACACAGGGTCACGCTGGACATACTTGCTGATCTTAAATCAGGCTGTTCTACTCTCGGGAGCATTCTGTGCATTCTCAGGTTGGGACATTACGAGTGTGATCGGATTCGAGTCGTGTAACTTGAACTGTCTCATTTTGGCAAAGACTGTAACTGTCTCCTGGCTGTTGTGCGTCGCTTCATAAATAAAAACTACCACCGCTATCCCCCCCCCCCCCCCTGCCCCTAATCCTGAGAGCGGCGTTGGCCACAGTCCCAAACGCTCCCGAGTGGAAGCCTTCCCGAAGGATAAAGCCACAAAAAAAAGCACCTGCAGCTGTTTTATCGCGTCAAATCCATCTTAAATATGTCACGCGCGTCCACGTTTGAGCTCGCGCCGGTGCGGACCGCATAGCCAGGATGACACGGCGAGACGAAGGAGTCCCAACCTGCCCGTCACCCTAGTACCAAGGCCTCCCACCCTCAACCCACCCACCCACCCTGCCTGCCTGCTTGTCTGTCTGTCTGTCTGAAATGTCTGTGTGAGCGCTACACGACAGCGGCCCCACCGTCTAGTGTCTGGCCAAGGTTTGAGTTGGAGCGGTGCCCTGACAGCCCTCAGCGGAAAGGCGACAGGATACTGCACACACACACACTGACACGCAAAGAGAGAGGGGGAGAGAGACGGGGAAAACTAAGAAGGAAAAGGTGGTGGAAAAGATAGAAGCAAAGGTGGAATGTTATAAAGTGAGCTGTAAGGATTCAGGGTTGTTCTGTTACCTGGGAAACCTTCTAATCTACGATCCTATGATGGCTTTAATAAGTTTAGGATTTATTTTCAGTTGCCAGATGACGAGATCATAGTCACTTGCTGTATATACCAAAGCTCTGCACGGTATCTGATTGCCATTTTGAGTTGCTCGTTGGTCACGTATGTCAAATGTATTCACTTCATTCTTGTATCCCTCCGTAAATAAATGAGGTCAATAATAAACAGGAACTCCAAATGTGTCACGTTCTCTACATCTGTGTAAATAGTGAGTTGGAATTTTAGTTTCGGGGCTGCCGGAGCTCACATTTCCTGTTTTCCCAAATCCGAACGGCACTGAGCGGCTTCCTGTTTTTGTTTGTGCGATGGCGGTGGCCGCTCTGGCGCACAGACTTGTTTGTTTCGTTACATCCAATAGGTTTTCAGCCCTCTTCCTGCGTTTGTTTGTCTCCTGTCAGAACGCCACGGACAGCTCATCCAACTCCTCCCAAAGGCTGGAGAGCTCCCTGCAGCCGCTGGAGTCCTCACCCCTTCCTCAGAGACACAAGTGCATGCTGGGACGTCGCCACGACCTCCACGACCCCTACCGGCTCTCAGACCACTACTTCGTGGACCAGGTTCGACAAAACCTCACCTTTTCTTATCACAAATTTTCATAAATGATTATATATCAACCAAGACCATTTTTTGCTGAAAGATTTTGGACAAACTGACCTCTGCGACTCCGTTTTGGTGACCTTCTCTCTGCGTTTCCTTCCAGCCTCTGTCTCGGCTGCCTCGGCACGTCACCTTCCAAGAGGATGAAGAGATCGTCCGCATCAACCCTCGGGAGCGCAGCTGGGAGCGGACCACCGATCATCTCCACGGACACCGGTCTGAGCGCTCCTGGCTCACGGGATACGAGGACTACCGCCACGCCACCGTGCGAGACAAGTTCATCCAAATGGACGACTCGGAGTCCTACGTCCACTTTGCGAAGACGGAGGTGCAGAAGCACGACTACACGTATCCTCTGGCGCCAGCTCTGTCGCCCTCAGACTCTGACCCCGCCCTGGGACCCTTGTCCAGTAAGGACCACGGTGGCTCTTATCGCCACGGCTTCTCCTCGGTGGTCTCCAGCCAGCCACGCCCCTTTCTGCCCGGCTCCTCCCCTTCTACCAACGGCGGGAAGGGCAGAAAAGGTGAAGGCACGGATCGCGCCCAGTGCGAGCACTGCGGGGAGGCCTTTTACGCCTCTGACAACCGGAGAGGCCGGTGCCAGGACGCTCCAGACCCCGTGCGGGCGTGCATCAGGCGGGTCAGCTGCATGTGGCTGGCAGACACCATGCTGTACCACTGCATGTCGGACCCGGAGGGGGACTATTCGGACCCCTGCTCCTGCGACGGGGGCGAGGGCAACGGTGGCGGTCGCCTGGGCACGCGCTGGTTAGCCCTGCTGGGTTTGTCTCTGGTGGCGCCCTGCCTCTGCCTGTACCCGCCGCTCCACTCCTGCCACCGGGCGGGGCTGACGTGCGGCTGCTGCGGAGGTCGGCACAAGGCCATGAGCTGAGAGGAGGAGAGGGGGGGGAGAGAGAGAGACCCAGCACAAGCACGAGGGAAGGAAAGGATGGGAAAAGACGAGTTATACCGTCGGCCGCGCCCGCTCCCGCCTCGGTTTGGAGACCTGCAATTCTTTACAAATTCCAGACACTGAAATAAGCCAAAAAGAAGAAAGGTTTGGTGCATTTAGTGAGCGGCCTGGGAAGATAAGCTCCCCCTCATGGCAGACGCGTCTCTGCTCTCCACTCGCCTCTGCTTTTAGTGAGAGAGCTCTTTTTTCAGGGGGCCTTTTTTTTATAGCTATATGTCATGTATCACATATGCAGGTACTTTATACTTTGTACACTGACTTGGCGGTCAAAGAACTTGAATTGTTTCCTTTCTTTTGTTTGTTTCCGTTGACGTTTGGGTGGCCATTTTGTTTATATGCTGTTCCGATATTGCGGCTCGCTCGGCTCAAATTCCAGCCGCGAGAGAAATCAGACACTACACCTCTTTTAAGTGCGTGAGCGTGCGTGCGTGTGTGTGTGCGTGCGTGTTTGTGTACGAGTGAATGGTATACGTGTGTGTGTGTGTGTGTGCGCCGAGGCCTTGGTCGTCTGCTTATGGTAAAGCTAATGTATATAGTCTACATAGCTCTCCACCACTGACATCTACTTTGTTCACTGATAGAAACGTGGTACTCACTCATCTTAATCTAACTCTAATATCCCAAAGATTAACCTTCGTATCCTATTTATTTTCTCACTGAATTGACCCACCAGCAGCAGGGTGCTGGGTGCTCAGTGGGACAGTGCCTGAGGTAATGCTATCCTACTTTAGCATCTGTCCCCCAGCTTTCTTTCATGCTATTTTCAGACGGTGCCTAGATTATTTCTTAAACCGGGAATCCATCAAATTCTTCAGACTTCAGTTTTTTAGTTCTTCTGTACACAACAAGCGGCGAGATTATGAGACTCTGATATCCTGTTTCTTCGACTGTAACCTCGGTCTGATGTCTGCAAGCTGAAAGCGCAAATCGATCTGAAGTACCGTTAAGTCAGTGCCTGTTATGCCTTAAACCCCGATCTGTCTCCAGATAGTTGCTGTAATGACAAAACATCGAGCATGGTTGAAGCCGCCTCAGCTCGCGCCCTCTAAGCTTTGATTTAAAGTATTTTTGTATGAAAAAGAAACTCAAACCCTTCTCGTTAAGCGTATAAACTAAGGACTGCGATGTACAATCAGCCTCCCTCCTTTTTAAGACTTTTCCTCCATTAGAACCTACGTTCCCGTGAACGTCACCTGGTGGCGTTTTGTCGTCCCAAACTCTTGCAGACTCGACTCCCTGTCGATTCGTTTTCAAAGAATTAGGTGTGCACAATAAGCCAATAGTTGAGTACCAACGGAGTTCCGCAAGGTTGGTTCTGATCGACAACTTGTAATCACCATATAGACTTAAGAACCTAAAACTGTTTGGTCTCACAGCGGCGTAATCAAAGAGAACTCGCTGAAACCACAACAACAAGCCCTCTGTGGATGTTCCATTCATCAGTCAAAGCGGAAGAGCAAGACAGTGACGCAGAACAGGGGCGGGGCTTCAGCTTTTATCCCGACTCATTTGTTTCATCAACAGCTGAGAGAGTGACGAGCGGAGAGGAGCGGCGAGACTCCGGCCAGACACCCGCCTGTTTCTGAAAGCACAACTCCAAACCCGGAAAAGCGCCCAGACGCTTAAACGCGGGTGAAAATGCGACAAATGTTTCTAATGAAAAGCGGTGCAACAGTGAGAACCGGATTGGAGTGCATTAAAATAAAAAACCCACAATAGTTTAAATCCAGAAAGAAACAAAGACTCGTCCGTGATTGTTGTGCCAAGGAAATGTCACTTACTGAAGCTGAAAGACAGAATGCTTGAGGACGTCCTACTCCTGTCCCTGGTTTGTCCGTTTCATACGTCCTGTCCTGTGTTCCACTTTGCATGTCCTCACTATGTATGTGTGTGCATGAATGTGTGTGTGAGTGTGTGTGTGTGTGTGTGTTTATGCCATTTCCCTTCCTCCACTCCTCACATCTCCACTGAGTTGACATCCACCTCCCCTTCAAGCCGCCATCCCACAAACCTGAAACCTTGATTCTGCTTTAGTTTTTTAAGAGAAATGGTTTTTTACTCTTGAACTAGAACTGTACAATAATGCCAGCCAGCAAAATAACTGCTAGATTTAATTAGTCGAAGCACATTTATGTGGGAATGTGGATGTGGTTCAGGTTTGCAGAAAAAGCCCATGAAAGTAACCCTGGAAGAATCCACCCAGATATACGATCACTAGTGGAAACAAACCGTCGGCTCTGTAACGCAGATCTGGAAGTTTGATCTGAAAGTATTTGGGATCAGCTTGGTGGAATGTTATCACTCCGGTAGAATCAGATCCTCGGGTGCATCCACGTTTCACGGGAAACATCCCAGGATCGATTCAGAAAAATGCCCGTTAACGTTTAATCCCTTTTCTCTGTCTCGTCCGATGTGTATGTATATGTGTGTGTGTGTGTGTGTGTGTGTGTGTGTGTTCCTCACATGTCAGAGCCATTTACAAGTGCCTGAACACATCCTCTTATCTCCTCGTGTATTTAAATGGAAAAGTTAAGAAACGACTCCCTGTAATTAAATTAGACCCATTTTTTTACGCTTAGTATTTTTACCTCTGTAAAAAAAAAAGAGCAAAAATTATATTATATATATCAAGTGTATGTTGTACATTTTTATTTCTATTTTTTTTAATAACTGTTTCTAACATGTACGATGGATGTAGCTCTTGCTTTTTCGAGAAGGAACAGGAAGTACTTTGTAGATACCGAAAGGTGGTCAGGTCTGTGAGAAAACTATGTGAAATGTGTGTCTTACCTTCCGCCTCCAATAAAATGAGAAAACCCAATGAAACCACACGTGAGTGAGTCGTGAGTCCCAGACCGACGATGTCCATTCATGTCCAACGTCGTCTTCTCTGCTGTGAACCTTCGGTTTGTCTCACTGGCCAGTTTGGAAAATCTATTGAAACAAATCAGTCAGGTAACTTAGAACGTTTCATTTCTTGACACAAAAGCAGGAAAACGTAAAGAGATGACTATAAATGGATAGTAACGATACAACATTGTACCAGAGAGGCTCTTAAAGTGGCCATACCTTCACCAAGGCCAAAGAAACTGCTAATTGGCTGGGTTTACCTAGAGCTCTTATCCAAAGCGCAGATGAAGTGGAGATTTGGTAAGAGACTATTTACTGGATTTAAAGTTGTGTGCCAAAACAAAAATTGCATCACCAAAATACAGCCTCACTTCCTGTTTGGTATTCAATGGTACGGGAGAAAAAATAGTATTCCTTCAAATTCAAAATGACCAACATGCAATGTTGCATAACCTCGTGCATCCACTGACCTCAGGATGCTCCAAGGGGGAAAAACTGACTTTAGGGTCAAGCTGTAAGAGACTTGTGACTTTTATAATTTTCCTTATTATTGCGCCACCTGGTGGTACAATAAAAACATTTAGTCTCTTCCTCATCACGCGATCTTAAATGAAGACCAAATTTCATTACAATTCCCCCAGCTGTTCTTGAGGTAAGGCCTTACTTCCTGTTTCGTATCTTTGTTGTCCGTTTACATTGAGTACAGAAATTGCTTTTGAAAGTCAAAAATCCAACGAGTAACTATTGTGTGGCTTGGTGTTCAAATGGTTTAACCCAAGTTTCGGGAACATTTGACATAATTTGTGAGAGTTGCAAAAAAACGATTTAACTTGTTTCTACACCAAAAGAATGTACCTTGAACTTTGACCTAATGTTGGAAGTAGAGGCCTTGAGGGGAGGAGCTCAAAATTACTTGCATGTCTATTTGGACTAAACCCTATCAGTTTGACCAATTTCACCACTTTTCACCATAAAGGGGCTGCAACAGAATTACATTATAATTATGAGTGCATTTGAAGCTCCAGTTAGTCAGACTTAAAGTTGCTCATTATGTCTAAAAACAGCCAAACTCTTCATCCAGATGTAAATGAAGTAAGGTAAGCTCAAAGAAGAAAGCCTCTTGCAGACCCGGTTCATTCTCTGTAATATGCGTTTCCCTCACCGCCTCCCTCCTCAGCAGGAACATGTGATAGCCATCGAGGACGTCGAGCTGTTTCACTCAGGATGTCTCTGGAAAAGCATGTGGGCGATAATGATGGAGCACGAGAAGAGGGGGAAGGAGAGAGAAAAGAAGAAAAAGGAAGGTCCCCGAGGGCTTTAGGGGCCTGCTAAGCAGCTCTATGGCTGCAAACAGCATCACAGTCCACATGTGCAAACATTTAAGATATCTGCTGGTGTAATGGGGTCAGTGTGGCCCCTCTCTGGATGCACACACCACCGGCGCTCACTTCCTGTGCATTTTAAAGAACCGGGGTTGGCCGCTCCTGCATCGCCGTCTCATTTCTACAAATTTGAAGGTCTTTGCTTTCTGTGTGATCTATTTTGAGCATTAGTTGCACAATGTCGAATTAGGCCCGATTTCCCTGAGAAACGGCGTCAGGCTGGGATCGTTCTAAAAAGTTCATCGCCAAGGGAGCCGGATAAGTATCCTGAGTGTTCCCAGTTCAGGATAGAGCCGAGTTCATAACCTCTGGATGAGTTTGGGTTAAGATGTGCATGAACTGGTGAGGAATGCCTCTCTCTACTCCCACCCTGTGGAAAGTCTGTCTAACTGTTCAATGCTTTCAGGAAAGCAAACCTGAGGATAATTAAAACCACAACAGAAAAATACTCTGTTACATGTGTTGCATTTCAAATGTTTCCTGACAAACTTAGTGTAAAATTATGACGCATAAAGCATTTCCAACTTGGCAGCTTTATTCTTTCATCTAAAATCCATACTTGCAAAGAAACATCCCAGTAGAATTGCAGTGATTGTGTAAACGTACCTTCTGTTACTCCACCGACAAGGAGGAAACTTCAAACAGCCTTGGCTTTGGTTTGGTGAGTCAAGGGGAAGTGGCAAGAATCTCGGGATTAAATTGGAACAAAGCCGGAAGAGTCTGTGCGAGATCTTTATTTCAGGCACGGAAAGAGAGCCTCTTCCTCCGGTGGCGCCAGTCCTCTGCCACTGTTCCATTTCCTCTTCCTCCTCCTGGCTTCTCTGGGTTCATCCTCACCTCTGTTGTTCCCTCTGTGCGCCTGCTTAGCTACAAACTCGTCTCTCCTCCACATGTCTACAAAAGCAATATCGACAAGAAATGAATACTAAGCAGCTACGGGAAGTGTTTCATTTTGAAAAGACAAGACGATCCCAGTGTGACACCAGATTCCCACAGTGTGAACATCTGAAACCAGATCAACAAGAAGATAAACTACAAACACTTATTTACTCCCCACACCTTATAAATCACTTTTCTTTATTTAAATCAGCGTTAGGCAGTTATGCTATGAACAATACAGGAAAATAAAAACAAAAGTGACAAAAAAGAGGACATTAAAAGAAGACATCCAGTTAACATTAACTGCACTTGGCACTGGATAGATGCTCATGGAAAGAGAATATACACATTTATCATACTCAAAATAGAAGTGCCTCCAGTATACATTATGTCAACCGTTTTGGGTGTGAAAAACGAGAGAGCTTGAACGTCACCTCAGCGCCAATAGAATACCGTCTTATTCCCCCGACCCCGCCCCGCCGTGTTGTGATGCTCTTGCGCCCGGTTTGGAATTAAGCTCATGGCCGAACCTGCGACCGCCTCCGTACTTTGGTAGATCTGAAGGAGACAAAAGCGATAGCCGAGGTACTGTGGCGTCGCCTCAGTACGTAGTATTGCCACGGCTACTTCCATCCGTTCGCTTACCACCGGCGGAGGCGGTCGAGGCAGAGCTGTATGTGTGTGTGTGTGTATGTGTGAGATGAGGCGCTAATTTGGAAACGACCACTCAACCTAAACCTGCCTCGCCAAACCCCCCCCTACCCAAAGTACCGTCACACAACAGATGTGGAAAGGGCGCAACCTGTATACTGTCCCTTTGTAAGTCACCTTCGATTCTTCATAAAACTTGGAGGAACTTCTGTTACCACGATGTACTCCATTTACAATGGTAGTAATGCACAGCAAGGAAAAAGTAAAAAAAAAAAAAAATCAAATTAAAGATATAAATTGAACTCATACATCCAACAAAAGGGAAAAGCAAAAAATAAAAAATAAAACTTAGAAGAAATCCCTCTCCCGGTGAAGAAGAGCTATGATGTCGTTTATAAAAAACTATCAGTCGTCACTGTACGGGTGCAGGTGCTGAAAGCGGCCGTGGCTGTAGTTGATACTGATTGTGAAATGACAGACTTGCTTGCGAACTCGACTTATCCCCTCACGCAGGCCGAACCAGAGCGGGAAGCTTAACACACACACACACATACGCGCACGCACGCGCACGCACACGCACACGCACACGCACACACACACACACACACTCCTCGCTGAACCGCACAGTGGCTGCTGGGTTTTTTAACGCCGTTTTTTTTACTCGCCGCGATCTTCTGCAACCATAATTAAGGAAGAATCCTGCGTGGCTTGTAAACGTGCGGGGGTTTAATTCCCGGCCGGTGTCGAGCTTCCCGCCCTGGTTTTAGTTTTTATTTTAACCGCCGATACGCAAATGAAAATCAGACCTGAAAATACATCGGCAAGGCCACATTGGCCCCCTTCTCTTCCTTGTTAAAAAGAAGAGGGAAGGGTTGATGTAGCCTGCAAATACGGTGATTTGTTTTGTTGGAATGTGCGACCTCGTCCTAAACCAGGAGAGAGGAGAGGCAGAGAGGACTAAATAAAAGAGCAAGAGGAGAGAGGGGAAGTGACTGTGTGATTCCCTCTGATGTTTGCCGAGCATCAAGAGCCAAAAAGAGAACGGAAGAGGGATAAATAGATACATATAATCTGCGATGGGGGTGAAGTGGGAACTGTGTGTGTGAGTGTGTGCGTGTAAGTGTGTGTGTATGTGTGTGTGTGTGTGGAGTCTATCCGTCCTTTATCTGACAGTGACTCCGAGTTTTTCCAGCACGCGGACGCCCTTCTCCTGGTACTCCTCACGGGTCAGCCAGAAGTTGTCCTTGTCCTTCATGATGTCGGCCAGCACGGCTCCGCCCAGGAACACCATGTGCTTTCGCCTGGGAGGGTCTTCGATGCGGATCTTGAATTTCTAAATGACGGGAGAGGGGAAACACAAAGGAAAGGCGTCGTGTAACTGAATCCCGCACAGGTGAGCTCACACCCCTCAGACACCCATGTTACATCAGAATTCACGTTTAGGGTGACGGTCAAAACCACAGCCCATGAAAGACGTTCAGCACAGGAGGAAACTGGGGAAATGATTCCAAAATCATTCAAAACATGATACCAGGTGTCTGTATGAGCAGCTTTATGAAGGTGAATTTGAAATAATTCTAGAGTCAAAGTTGTTTTTGGCTACAAGGATATTTAAGATACATCCATATTTCATTTATCCATTTCAGAGGACAGAGGCTTGGTGTAGTTTGGGCCACATGATGACTATTACTGTTATGAGTCACATTTAGTCATTTATTTACTGAATACTTTGCGTGTAATCAAAGAATACTAATGTACCGATGAATGCTTTGGCAGGAATGCCTTCTGTTGATTCAGAATATTAACAGAAGTGTTTGTGAACTTCTAGCCTCACCTGGTGGTAATGAGTGTAAACTGCGCCAGTCTGAGTCACGGCATTAATCATCACACAGCCACTAAACCCCTTGTATGTGTTTAGGAGAAACATAGCTGCAGGTGAGTGAGACATCGTCAGGACAAAGGAGAGACTGTCAGGTAAGCTGTCTGTCTCACATCTGTTCTGGTACTTAGTGAGAGAACAGTCAGGAGTCCTTCCTTACTCTCTTCTCTAAATGCTCACAGCTTAATTATACACAGAGTTGAGGGTGGATCTTACCGAAAGCTTTTCCACATCTCCCTTAAGCACGCGCTCCAGGTACAGCTGTTTGAGTTCCCTCTCCAGCCGAGACGGCAGGCCGGGGTACATGGTGGAGCCTCCCGATAACACAATGTGTTTGTAGAACTCAGGCCTGTCGGACACACACACACACACACACACAGGGAGAATGAGTCATTGCCAGTACATCGTGTCAAGAATGGTGAGCAAACGTCTCACATCTGAATAGGAGATCTACAGATGTATCGAGTCGTTAATAGTGGAGCTTGTGCGCGTGTGTGTGTGTGTGTGTGTGTGTGTGTGTGTGTGTGTGTGTGTGTGTGTGTGTGTGTGTGTGTGTGTGTGTGTGTGTGTGTGTTCACCTGGTGTCTATGTCAGCTGCATGGATGGTGTTGAAGAGCAGCTCAGCCACACCGACGCCCTCTACGTTAATGAGGTGCGGTTGGAACAGGGCCTCTGGGGCCTCAAACCGCTCCCCTCCCACCTTGATCACTCGGCCGTCAGGCAGCTGGAGATGTGAAGGACAGAGGGATGAGTTAAAAAAAGGGGAGACGCACCCATGATTTGGGCGAACATGTGAGGTGTTACCAAGCAGACAGCGTTAAAGGATGGGGTTAATGACAGCAAGGATAGAAGATTATGATACTATTCCCTAGATACAGTCAAGAAACTCTCAAAACGCTTCTCAAAATGGCCCATTTAAAAATAAAGTCTTCCAAGGTTGTGATGATATTGTAGGACACATTACTGCCCGTACAGTGTTGGCTCCACAGTGAGTGGAGTCAATGTGTGCGACTATAAAAAGGCTTCATTCAGCCGAGGCCAGTGGGAGGAAGTGGAGCCCAGCCACCGCCACAAAGTGGCTACACAGGAAATGATGTAACACACAGTTCAGGGGCTTCGGCCACAGTCACATTGCCCTCCTTGTTTCGCCAGACAAAACCATACTTACACGTACACATTCACACACCTACACACTCGCATTCACACACACGCCTACTCTCGCCCAAACACACACGGTCACAGTTTGCAGTGAGACTCAACATGTGCTCGGCAAGGCATGCAGGGGCACAGTCCCGTGTTTAGGTTCTGTGGTTCCCTCTGCAGGGAAAAAGGGCCTTGGAAAGAAAAGCAAGCCCCCGGTGAAGGCGCGCCGCTCCCCCATATGTTTGAGTCCCAGAGAAAACAGTTAGTCAGCAGCCCTGCCCGCTCCGCACGCAGCCAACAGGGCCGGCGTGGGGCATGTGGTAGTCCACTTAGCACGGCGCACAAACAGATTCAGTTTCCCCATCAGTTTGTATTACTTTAAAATACTGCCACTTCTGACTAACAGAGCCCTTCAGGAGAGCGTCGCTCTACGATGATGCCGTTTCAAGACCGAATGTGAAACTTCCGTGCATGTGGTGTGTATAAGAACCATCCTCACTTTACATTAAAGCTACAAAATAAAAATGAGAATCTCCTGAAGGCCGGAAATACTTGCTATTCTACATTTTTTCCAAACTAAAAACATCTGCTTAAGCCATTGAAGAGTAAATGAATAACATGTTTGATATAGAAGTCGCTGCACATTTGTTTCGCAAGCTGCATTTTTTCTTGCCTTTGCCTTGAACATTGTATATGGACATTGACCCAAAGATCCAACCTTATTATCTCCTGCCTCTTGAGTTCATTTCAGGCGTTTCGGTTCATTTATTTGTTGAAAGAAGACATTTCTCGTTTTAAAAGCCTGTTTTTCCAGCTTCGGAACAGCGAGCGAAAGGAATCCTTGTAAAAGAGCTGTGGGGCTGACACGGCACTAAAGACAAAAATATAAACGCCAAAACGACCGCTGGCTCCACAGACGAAACCTGGAGAAGCCTGGTCTCAGACGCTCAAACACAGAGTTCTACATCTCCCAAAACGACCGTGTAACTAAAGTACAGCGACACAGAACGACTCACCTGCAGACACAACATGCCGAGTGTAAAGGAGGAGAGAAATGTCCACACGGGGGCAGCACCACTGTTACACATTGCTTTCTGTGGTGTTTAATTTCCTCTGTTTGTGTGAGGGTGAGTGTACGTGTGTGAGTGTGTGTGAGTGTGTGTGAGTACCGTGTATGACTCGACCAGCACGGTGGTCTCCAGCGCCAGCTTCTGCTCCTGCTCGATGTTGTACCCCACGTAGCAGAGCTTCTCCTTCATCATGCGCACCGTCTCGAAGTCTGCGGAGTGGTTGAAGGCGTAACCCCTCAACAACAACAACTGCGGGGGGAAGACAGGGGTCAAAGGTTAGGGGTGTAAAGCCTGTGAAGACCTGAGACCTGAGGGATGAGTGCACGCTGCCACACCCCAGTGGTGTCTGTCATGCTGTTGCTTATCAAAATGCCAATCTTTTTATAAAACATCTTACTTCCTCTTGTGACGAGCACCTTGCTGGAGGTCAAGTTCTCCACCATGATCCTTTAACTTTATTACTTTTGCATTAAAACATTACGTTCCCTTGATATCCGGATTCCACTATTTATGTAGCAATGAATATGATGATGCTTTAGTTATGCAGAAGGAGATTCACCTCCTTTCATTCACAACATGTTTACGTTTCAGCTGGTGCTTGTGTGTCTCTTTGCCTGGGTACCTTGATGAGGTAGCGGGTGATGTCTCTGCCTGCGATGTCCAGGCGCCGCGTCAGATGGGGCAGACTGAAGCCCTCGTATACTGGACAGATATGTGTTACGCCGTCACCCGAGTCCACCACCACACCAGTCAGAAGACCTAGAACACACACACACACACACACACACACACACACACACACACAAAAGTTAATAATCTACAGTTCTGCTGAGCTGAGGTGTGTCGGTGTCAGACACCTCTCCATTGTGTGCTTTGGGCTGCTGAATGTTCGCCTTGTCGGCTGTGTAAACACAAAACCTGTGAAGATAACATGTCTAATGCAACAATTACCTCTTAATGTCTGCCCCACTGGACAGTAATTAACTCAGAGGCAACAACACAGCACGGGTGACAGACTGTGTGTTTTTACTCTGCTTAGAAAACCTTTGCAACTTGTCAATTTCAGTTTTAAATCACTGCGGCTGCTTTCGTCTTTGATATCAGTTCTGATTTGTGGGCGAACTGCTGGATCGGGTTTGCGGCCCGGCCTCACCCTCCTGTCCGTCTCCTTACCTTGAGCATACAGCGTGAGCACAGCCTGGATGGCAATGTAGACTCCTGAAAACTGGTAGGTCTCAAACATCACCTGCAGAGAGGGAGAGAGAGAAGGAAAACCACATGAAATGGAAAGCAGACCAATAACGGGCTTGTTAAAGAAAATAAAAGCAGGCGAGGAAGCACGATATACTGTTGACTTCAACCCCTCCCACACCACGCCACATAAATTTGCAGGTTTAATTAAAGAAAACAATGTGGGCCGTGCGTGAGATTTTTTTCCTGGAATTGTCCATATGATGATGCAGCTCATCTTCAGTCTTATTGAGCTTATTGACCACCTTGCTGCTCAGTGGTTTTGCATTGAAAACTAGAACATTGTGGTGAACGGGCGACATCGTCTTTACAGCTGACAGGAAAACAATCAATTCCTTACAACCTTACAAAAGACTCTTTACCCCTCCGTCCTCACACAGAAAAACATATCTGCGTCGTCAACACACCTCGATGATCTTCTCGCGGTTCTTGGTGGGGTTCATGGGCGGCTCGGTCAGCAGAATCTTGCAGTTGCGTGAGTCGATGTTGAGCTTCTCCGGGCCGAAGGTGTAGTCCCACAGGTGCTTCATGTCGTCCCAGTTCCTGACGATCCCGTTTTCCATGGGGTAGTTGACCTCGAGCATGGAGCGCAGCTCGCTGGCCTCGTCACCCACCATCAGGTCCTGGAGGGGAGGAGGTCAAAAGGTCACAGGTGAATACACACTAAACAATGGTTGCAGGTACGACATCTCCACTTCTGGTATTTCCAGATGAGATTCAGAGTTGCTGGGAGCAGAGTTAGAGCACTGAATCATAGGTTTTAGTAAAACAACACATATTTAGTAGTTTCCTACGTTACAAGAATGCACTTTGTGAAATTTTAACACAATCAAGCCACAGATCGTCGATTCAAAACCAAATATCAAAAACTGATAACTGCTTTCTGTCTTTCATTGTCTCCACTCAACCTTCTGAAACATCAAATGCCCTTGATTTGTCCTGGTGCCAAAAATATCTATGCTGCTCTATTTTAATACGCAGCAATAAAAGGTAGAGCCATTATCATTATTTGGTATTGCAGTGCAGATGGTGCCGAGTGTAGAATGGTGCGACCCGGCTCCAGTCATCATAACAAAGCACTGGCACACACACAAGCCTCAGTGAACAAAACCACTCATTTCAGAGTTCAGATTGACATTTTGGCCTGCTCATCGCATCAAAGCAGAGTAACTGGGTGGTTAACCTCATTCACCAAGATAAAGACAGATTAGTTCAAGTTCTCACTTCCCAAGCTGCACGCTGCTTCAAAGCTCCATTACTCAACATGCACAAGACAGTCAGTCCCATGCATATACACTCTGTGTTTACCTCCACCTAGATGAACCAGTCATTCTTGCACCACTCCACTAGCTGCATGCAAGGCAGCCTGGCTATGTCAAACATTTGGTTAGTTCAGTGTTAGAGCCCACAGCCAAGCAGCTCATGTTCCACTCGGAGACATCAAAAGGCTGCTGAAGGCGGCCATTTTATGGGTTCATCCTGTGTTCTTTGGCATTAACAAAGTACCAGTCACTGGCATCGCCTCCATATGGGATCAATTTAAAAGAAAAAAGGAAACGCATACGTCCTTTCATCTAAAACTTTCAGCTGTCTGCCATTGTGTGGGGATACTTCCTCCACATTTGGAAAGGTGAAACATTCAAGCAGTGATGGAAAAGCTCTGAAGCTGGATTTTGCTTTTACAAGTCCATGTCTCCATGCCTGCGATGGTAAAAAGCTCAGGGACCCAAACAGCTGCCAAATATTAGCCACTTTGCGCCAAACACTGCCTGCATATTATTTAGCTGAAAGGAAGAGAAGAATTGAGAAGGATCAGCAGTCAGGATGCACCAGCAGAACAGAGACTTGCAGGGTGGAACTGGTCCAAAACCTATTTTAGCACTCCATCAATAACAGCTGGCCTATGATTCATCACGGCCATTACTGCAACAGTTTCAGCCTGGAGGGAGCGAGTCCATTAGTTTGAAGGTAGCGCATATCCACCTGCTTCTCTGCAAGACCTCAACACCCAAAAATCACTCATTTAATAGGGATGCAGAACACCTAAACCATTATGTGAGTTTATGAGAGAAAACAAGCCAACAAAAGGCAAAAACATTTGAAACAAAACAGCTCATTTCCAATTGAGGTGTAAACATGGCAGAACTCTCTGTAGTAGCAGGCAAGAACAGGAGGCACACACACCAACCTGCACTTACCATCTTCTGGGCATTCTACTTCACCGGGGGGAACAAACATGGAGGAAGAGGAAGGTAGATAAAACAAATGAATTAAGAAGAGTTGGGGGGGAGGGGAAACGTATAGGAGAGAGGTAAAGGTAGAATCATGCCAGGGAAAAAAGGTTTGCTTGTGACCCAGGACCTCCACATGTCAGGAAACGTCAGGCGGCCCATCCAGTACTGTACCTTGATCTCTATGTTCCCCACTTTGGCGGTGGAGCGGATGATGGGCCTCCCCACCAGTGCAGGGAAGATGTGCTCGGGGAAGTTGGAGCCTGCATAGCCGCACTTGACAAACTGCAAAACAAAAGAGAGAGACGAGCGGATTGAATCAAAAGGGGCGGCACAGTGGAGATGCATTTAGCTGCAGAGGAGGCAAACTGTTCAAATCACAATCATTTCCTTGGCGACTGAAAAAGCCAAACAACGCTACACTGTGACGAGCCGGATGAATGCCAGAGTGTGTCGCTTCTGCAAGCAGCCCGGGCAACTAGAGCCTAGAAAACCAGTTTGTTACTTCAACCAAAAAATGAAAAAATTAACACATTTTCAGACCAAGGCAGCAAAAAAGGGTTTTGAATTTAGGAACATGACATCCATAATAGGACAAAATGTCAGGGCTGTCAGCTGGCTCACTAAAACCAGGAAAATACAGAGAATTAACAAAATCACGAGTGTCAATGAGGGATGACTGATTAGTTCTGACCCTGAAAGTTCAAGGGGTGAAATTAGGCAAGCTGTGTTGAACAAGGAGGAAGCCACAACCGTGACTAGCTGCCAGCAAGCGCATTCTAATGCATGTTGGCCTGGTAACTCCATTTTGTACAACTCACAGGTGCTTTGGTCGACACTCAGAACTCAACTAGTCTCTGCTGCAGTGGGGTTTAGTCTGAAATGGAGCGTATGAAGGACCTGGGGCTGAGAGAATGTGTCAGTGATATATGGCTGTGGTTCACACTTGTTCTCACTTCCTCTTAGCTTGTCATTTCAAACCCCCGACACGGCCTGATTTTGAGTTGCATCTAAAAAAGAAAGAAGCTGTAATAGTCACCAGCATGCTGAGCCAACATCCTGTCTGACTGCTAACAAGTCTGAGACAGGAAGCTCATACTCTCACACAGGAGGTTAATGCTGCATGAGCAAATCCCAAATATAAACACACAGCAAATGACTGTGTGTGTGTGTGTGTGTGTGTGTGTGTGTGTGTGTGTGTGTGTGTGTGTGTGTGTGTGTGAGGGAGAGAGTGAGGACAACTGCTGGGTCAGGCATCTTGGTAACTCCACCAGGATGTTTGGTGGTTAAACCAGAAAGATACTTTGAGAGACGACGACCACCATAAACACCCGAACAACAGCCCGGACGTGACCAAGTTTGGGCCGGTGGAAGGTGGTAACACTCCCCCGCCATCCAAACTCTTATCTTTGACGCATTAACAAACGTTAAACTAGCGGAGAGTGCTTTCCCGAGGCCCAAACTCCTTCGAACCAGACCAGAATTCTTACAGTTGGACTGAATGTGATTAATAATGGCCGCTTCCCACTTAATTCGCCGGTACCGGAGCTCTGCTGCTGCTGTTGTGGCCGCTATGGCGCCTCCACTAACGCCTTTAGTTTTATTTTCGTGACGGTGTGCTGACATTTCTACCAGGGCAGGTGTGGCTAGCCGCCGCACAGGAAAACGTAAACTGTAGGTGGATCCTCAGTAAACCTAGCTTGGCCTAGCTTAGGGTAGGAGGCTAAAATAAAGCTAATCCGCCGCTGAATACGAGTTTGATAAGAAACAAAGAGTTGCTATGCGTGAAGAGCAACGCGTCGCTGGTTAGAGTGATGAATGGAGCCTGACGCAGCTGTGTGACTGCCTAATGAGCAAACGAGACAGCCAGCTGTTGGAATGCTAGCTACCGAAGCTAGCTCCCATAGCTTGGTAGCTGTCGGGTGGAAAATTGTTTTAACCGCTATTTGTCTACGTCGGTGGATGTTTACGACGCTCGGCAAGCTGCGGTTTCGCTCTCTGTCTCTATCCGGGCGTTTATCGGGGACACCACGGGCCGTTTCCTAGTCGGCTCTGGATGAATGAGAATTAGCAAGCTAACATGCTAACTAGCTGCCCACCCATCGCTAGCTAGCTGAAGTGACAGCACAGCAGCTGCACTTCCTGTTTCAGCAAAACGGTTCGACAATACGATTCTGCAAAGCCGGAGCCGAAACAAGCTTCGCACTGATTACAACCCATATCAAAGCGGTGGACGTACCCCGGTTCCGTTGTCACAAACCACCACTTTCCTTCCCTGGCTGTCCATTTTGTTCAAGCCCAGTTGCCGCTGAACCTCCCTCAACTTTCTTCAGCAAGCCGGAAGGAAGACACACCAGCCCGGCCAGGAGGAAGGGAGGGGACCGGTGCTCATCCGGGGTATGGAGGAGTGTTTTTACTGATTTTATTTTATATTGTTTGATCCTTGGTGAGCTGCAGCAAAGAACAAAGTTGTACTAATGTGAAATCATTGACATCCTGCTACTTTGACAAGGTTATTTGGTATATCTGAAATAAATAAAACATATTGGAAATACGATTTATTAACATTGTTGTACTCTTTGAACAAGACATTTCAGTTTTTATTATTGCTACATGTTGATATGACATGATAATTCACTGGATACAGTACTAATCTAACGTGTTTAATCTCACACTTCATTTCAACTCAGTATTTATTACAGACATAATAGTCCATAAAGAATTGAAAACATACAGATAAATATACACATTAAATAAAAAGAGAGATTCACGTGTAGGGCCCTTGTTCCAGTAGTGAGAGCAGCACTAACAGGGACGGTTAAAGCTTCTATAATGCAATTCTCATAATCAATCAAGACGGCAAATAAATATAAGGTTAGCAGCCGCAAGAAGAGGAAGGAACCCCAGAAGAGACAAACAACCGACTGGCACTATGGTGTTTTAGGACGTGTATAAGCAGACGCATTGCATCATTATAAACCACTAAGCTTCTGCATTCTGCTTCTGCTTCTGTAATTATACTAAGTGTGATTAGAGGGAGAAAATTCACATGACTGTTGAGACTGAATTTAGAAGGATCTCTGTGGGATCTTTAACTAAAGCTTAGTTATCATATATTTTTTATTATGATGAAGACATTAACGCACCCACAACACAGAAGGGTGGATGTCTTCTGCTCACCAGATGCTGCCATCGCTCCAGTGTGGGCCTTGAAGCTGACAGTTAGATAAATACATTTATGATAGAAAATCTACTGATATTGTCCATTTTAGTTCTTGTGGTCATAATAAACACTGTGGTGTCTTTGACTCTATTAAAACATCTCTTATTCAAGGATAAACACTAATTGGAGAAAGAAAAATCATGATGAAGGCAATGTTTGATTCAATAAAGTATAATACACCACACACCCAAGTTAGAATGAAACTAAATCAGTAAAACGACTTACTTCTTATGTCACCAGTTATTATTAAAGCCCTTTGCATCAGCAGACAGGCTAGTTTATGCATTGTGAGGGATAACGTCTGTCATATGACTGCAGGTCATTAGTGTGTGAGTGCACAGATGTTTGTTATGACGATGGGATGAACAGAACTGTTGAAGTCTCACAACTGACCATGAAAACAGCAAGAAATAAGACACATACTGTACAAAAGTGCAACAACTTTGAGCATTTGAACTCATAGAGGGAAGTGCAGCCACAGCTCCCTGTCCCTGTTTGTTTGGTGTGCACACATCACTCTGATGTTGGGATACAGAATTCCTTAGACGTAAGGATGCTTGGGAACATGAGGACTTTGGCCATCATGAAGGAGAGGTCAGGCAGTACAGAGATCACCATGGTGGCCTCTGCACTCAGCTCCTCAACCTGCTGGTGCGCCCTGCAGGTGCAAACACAGTCAGCATTACATTTTTGCATGATTTGATGATGCAACAAAATGCATATGAACAGAATATTAGAGCCGACCTGACTGAAGTGCTGGTCGTCTCCGCAGTGGACATCAGCCGATTCAAAGTGTCCTCTCCATGGTTGCTGCCAACACTGGTTTCCAGTTTGCTGATGGTCAACTCATAAAGCTCACGGTCAACTCCTTTGTGTGTGTGTGTGTACACACATGGGCAAACATAGGGTAAATATATTTAAACAGGACATACTAAATTAACACACAGTCTAACACACACTAACAAGTCATGCTGAGTTGCTAGATATTGCCACAATTGTTCTTTAATCTTGAAATTCTGAAATACAGAATTAAAGATTCTGATGAAATGTGTTTCAGATACTGACATGGAAATCATTTCTGATCCAATATCGATACACATTACATTTCTGAAACAAATCCTGCGTTATAAAAAGCCAAAGGCTTCAACAGCAGCATGGTTTTCATTTGGTTTCATTAGAGTTTGACATTTTCATTGTGAAAGTGCTTAAATCAAAAGGTAGTGGCTATAAAATAATCATCTCTGAGGTTGCAGTGTCACATGCTGACCTGGAGGAGGACTGTTACTGCGACTGCTGCTGCTGCTGGACTCTTTCTCCTCCACAGGACCAAAATAATCCAGGTTAAGTGCAAGAGGAGACGCAGCGGTAGACTGTTGCGGCATGAGGAGGGAGGCCTGACTTGTTACTCCTAAAGGGACAAAAGGCTGCTCCATTATGAGTCATGATTTCTTCCTTTCCTGAGACAATGGAAAGGCTGACAGGGAGACAGCTTTAGCTTTATCCAACAAAAAAGAGGGTTATCTTTTTAATGATGTAAATGCATATAGCTAATCTGTCACCACCTCTAAAGACTCGCAAGAGCAGTCACATCTCATCTCACCCTGGTTTTATAAAGACGGATTTGACCCGGATTTGACCCAAAAGCCCTTCAATTAACAAGTTAGCCCACAAACCACAGGAAAGAGAGACAGAAAAGAGGCACAAGAGGAGAAACTAAAGACAAAAGAATTAACTGATTTATTTCAGTATTTACAAATGTCCTACAAGTGCTTATTGCAGTGCATCTGAGCAGTAAAGCTGAAGAGGATATGCTCTGGAATTTGTCAACAAACTAAAGGTCCCACGTGAAATACAACTTCAATAAGAAATAAAATACATTTTAGAAAATGATTGTTGGTGAAAAGGCACAACTTATGATGAAATATCATAACTGGAATTAATAATAAACTAAAGATAAATGAAATGAACAGGTTGATATGAAAATGTTGTGAAATACTGTTCAGTGTTCAGTGTGAAGAATCTTTCTGCTCTATTCAGCATGAAGCAGCCTTTACATTTGGTGGCTCTCACATTATGACTGCAAATCCATATGCAATGCATTTGTATAATCCATTTATCATATAGATATCACATCAGCAAAATATTAAATCAAGTGCATGCTTTGTCTTTTGTTTAGTTTCTCCTTAAATCATGGATTTATCATCGAATCATTATTTACTTAGTGAATGGTTGTTTTGATGACAGCACCTCTACAGAATATGCAGCTCTGTATTATTACCACAGCATTTTAGTTGTGAAGGTTGTGGACTTATTAAGTTGATTCACTTTATCACTGAATGTTTGCCTTGCTTGGGCTTTGAAGGTGAAGGGAGCTGAAAACTGAACACAACACAGACTTGTGTCATTTTCATTTAACAAGGTTCACTTCCTGGTACTAAGAGCTGACCCTCGTGGTGTCTTTTCAGTATCACTACAGTGAGGGCGGATGAGGTAGCCGGTTTGGGTTTGAGGTCCTTCTCAGGTGGGGGGTCCCCAGCGTAAAAGGGAAGTTCAGATTCCTCAAAGTTATTGGCATTCATGGTTTTGCAGGCATATTCTAACAGGCATGCACTGGGCCATGGTAGAGCACAGCACCACATCATGGAGGGGTCAACTCCAGAAGGGGGATCAAGATTAATACTAAGATTAAATCCTTCATTAAATGTATGTGAACTGATAAATACTGAGATAAATTCTGTAAAAGGCGTCAGCAAGAAAAGAGGGTGAATAGCTGAAAGAGGGAAATAGGAAAAGCAGCACAGTGTTTCCTCTGGGGTAAGTTTTCCATTTATTTGCACATCTGTCTAACTTTGCGATGGCTGCTGTTTGTTCACAATCATATAAGCCGCTTTTCTCTTGTTGTGGAGTGTCACTGCTAGTTGGCGTGTGGGAGAGGAAACACAGCATTCAGTAACAAAAAGGAGAACATGCCCTGAAGAAAGGGGAGTCAGGAGGAGCCCAAAATCAAAACATATTTTGGCTGAGTAGAAGGAGGCAGGTAGGGAAGGCGGGGTGTCTACTTCCAGCCCCAGAAGTGAGGGGCTCGGCGAGGGGACGTACCGTCCTGAGAGCTGCTAAGGCCACTGCTGCTGCAGTCCAGCTGCCTGGGAGGGAGTGGCTCCTGCACAGAGACACGGAAACGGCAGGTCAGTGACTGCTTCAGGTATGTATGTCCACCTGATTATTAATACTTTCCTCCATCCTCATGCAAGTTAAGAGGTTAAAGCAGAATCAAACATATAAGTGGTAAAAGGCAGCAGTTACCTTTACTGAGTCTGTTGAGGGGTCCAGTCTGTCCGGGGGCGACGCAGGTGTCTGTGCTGTGACCGCTGTGTGTCCTGGAGAACAGGTGTCTTTGCTGGGCTCTAGCATTCCCTGATACAAAACAGATGGAAACTCACAAACAGCAACAAAGCTACGTTGGAAACCTCAACGACTGCAGCGGTGGAAACGGAAAAAAATTAATTGAAATGAATTTACATTTTCCACCTTACTCACCAGGCTGGATGCAAACGCAGGCACAACCATTGGCTTCTTCTTCATGCCAATAAATACCTATTAGATGAAAACACAAAAGGGCAAAATCATTATTATTAATCTGACCTTCTGACCAACTAACTGCAGTCAGAGGTCAGATGAGGCAGTAGGGTTGAATGTGGTCTGTGTTTTCCCAGGATATTCTGAGCTGTTACTCATGTTTACTTAGTTTAGGTGTGTTTTAGATCCACGCTTAACTGTAATCAGTATTTCGCAATGTTTTGGCAAACTCACAATGTTCTTTGTGTCCACACCCAGGCACCTGAGCAGAGTCCTGTTGGTATGGGAACCACCCCACTGAAACTTGAGGCCAACGGCGCTGTGGACGTCCTGAAGTTGCCAACACATGCCCCACTGAACCCTGGGAAAAGAGAGAGACTGTAGTAGATTGGAGGATAATGGGCGGACTAGTTTAGGAGAGGAAAAGCTGTGAAAGTGTGAAGGATTACAGCCTTTAGAATGGCCGCCAGCTGAAATGTGCTTCAATCGATATGAATCTGCAAATATTTAGGGTAGATTACTGTCAAAATGTCTTGTCTCGGATCATTATGTTTGCTAATTTTTCCACTGGGGATAAAGAGTGACACCTGATGTTTAGAAAAGCAAATCCGATATAGCTTGTATCACTACTTAGTGTTGATCAGAGAAAGTGCAGTAAAAAAGCCCTTATCTTCAGAGTGTTGACATAGCCGCCATCATCATAATCATCAGCTTCCCATTTCAGAACACATTCCTCACCCCTGAGCTCCCAAACAGGTTTCTTCCATCTCCTCTTTCTCACAGCTGGGGCGGTCCTGCGCCTGGAGCAGAGCAGCCAGGTCGAACACCTCCTCCTCCTTCTCCTTCTCCTCCTCCTCCTCCTCACACCCTGCAGCTGGGACCAAAGCACCGGGGAAAGTGACGTGGAGAAGCTTCTGCACGCGGCCGCACAGGGAAGCCTGGACGAAAGAAACGGGAAACAATTAGTTGCACTTCACCATTTGTCTGCACTGACACAACCTACATTATTACCTATGCATTACCTTCACCTGACCAATCAAGATCAAACATTCACTGAGGCTGCTGAAACGTTATTATAATAATGAACAGAATCAACCCACCTGACACCTGCTGCCCTCAGAAGAGCCACACTCCTCCCCCGTGTCCGCCTCAGTCTGCTGGCTGCTATCTTGTGCTGTGAACTCTGTCCACGGTCTGTCCTCCTCCACCTGAGTCCTCGGCCCTCTGAACTCCACCCAGGACCCGTCTCCATCCTCATGTGTGGATGCTGAGCAGAAGTCTGCAAAGCTGTCGCTGGGTGGGAGGCTGGGCCATGGCTCCTCTGCGTCATCTGTCGAGGGTTCGTTTTCATGGTCAAAGCCACCGTGTTTGAAGTCTGCAAAGCCGTCTCCTGCATATGTCTCAGATTCTGACTGGTTGGAGGTAGTGGACGTTTCCTGAGTTGCAGGCGTCTCTGACTGTGATTGGCTGAGATCTCCCACCCCCTGGTTGACAATGGAGTCGGCAGGCTTGGAGTTTTCCAGTTCCTCCTCTTCTTCCTCGTCGGCCTGGTGTCCCCAGTCAGGTTCATCCGCTTCAAAATCAAGGCATGGAACGTTCAGTTCACAATCCACAGATAGGCTGTCTGGCGTCAACGCATCACAGAACAATGTCAAGTCCTCTGCAGCTGACTCATACACACTCGCTGTGTGAGAAGGAGGAGAAATGCTATTCTCTCTATCTTCTCCACCTCCCACAGACTTCCTTTCCTCCTCTGACTCAGAGGTTTGGGAAGAGTAGAAATTCGGGCTACATCTCGTTTCCTTCCGACTTTCCTCCGGCTCTTCAAGTTCCTCTTCCCCAGGCTGAGTCTCCTCCGATGGAAAGTCCTGAGCAGCTGCAGGTTCCTGAGGCGGATGCTGACCCTGAGATGGTTGAACAAGTGCTGCATCTCTTTTTTCACAGTGTTTGACTTTAGTGCAAATGTCCTCTTGAGCCTTAGATGTACAATGAGACCGGGGCTCAGAGTTCATAACAGCCTCCTGTCCTGAATCACAGGGTTGTTTGCCCAAGCTGTCGGCAAGATTTATGTCTCCCTCTCTTCCATCCCAGCCCTCTGTGCCCACAGGAGCGAAGCCGCAGCACCAGGGGTGAGCTGCCTGCTCTGTAAACACTGAGAAATCTGCAAACCCCGTTTCCTCTCCCGCTAAAGAAGCTTCATGGGTCTCAGATGGGTGGTCTCTCACAGTGTACCCATTACAATGCTGCCCTTCTTCATCTCCCTGACCACTGCTGCACCCTGATTTCACAGTGGACGCTGGTTGGGATTGTTCTACTGGTTGTTTAAAGCTGGGTGGAGGGGTGCCTGGCTCTGTGGTGGGAGAGGCCTGTCTGGGGCTGGGTGAGTGCTCGTTAAAGTCAGTGTGAGCGGAGCAAGAGATGACAGAGAATCCCCCAAAGTCCCCAAACTCATCCTCCTCTGCCTCCCCATCGTAATCCAACGGTGGTGGGGATGAAGAGTACATAGGCATGATGTCTGGCTCCATAGGTTCTCCTAGTAGGGCCTGATGGCCTCATATACCTGGGAGAAGAACACATGTCAACTGTGAAACAGAACTGCAAGAGGAGCTGACAGAACATAAACAGTCCGGCGTGTCGATGAGACTAAACGCTGAGCTCAAAGGTGTGTGTCCTCTCTACGACTGAGGCTGTGAGGAGAGGGTTGCCAGCTAAACACAAATCATCAGTGGTGACACAAATCCTTTTGTTAGACAGGAAGAATTTCTCTCCATTGGGTCAAATGTGAAAGTCGTTGCAGCTAAATGGCTCAGGGAGTTGACACCTAACACCTCCTTGGACAGACACTGAATGCCTAAAGAGGTCATCTGTAACAGATACACTGCAGCAAGCAAACGCCTCCACAATGGGAACACCTGAACACTATGGATCTCTGCCCTACTGTCAGGCTCCAGTTGTTTGTTCCTTTAGTCTCTTCTGAATTAGCCTAATCAAATGTTTATATTATACACAGCCAACCCTCCCCTGTTAACGCTCATCTCGCAGTGGAATCGTGTCCCGTACTTATTATCTCGGCCGGTAAACCGATACCGGAAACATTATCCGCAGCCCTGTGCCACTGGACCCACCAGAGCATGTTTCCAAAGCTCCCAACACCCCCAAAGCAGGCACAAACCCCGGGTAGCTGCTCTCTGGACACCCCTGCTCTGTGTGGAGATGCTGCTATGTACAATATGAAGAGCTGCCATTTCCTACCGGCTCTTCTTCTTCTTTGATAGACAGCTGTCACTCCATAACCCGGCACGGAACAAAGCCAGGAAAACACGAACAAATGTCGTTTTAAACATTAATTAGACTACCTACGGATAATTTGCTGTCAATTATTTATGTTATTAGCGCATTCTAAACCGCACAACGCCAGCTTGGGACATTATAGTGAGCGTCGGCGTTAGCTACAGCCTGCTAGCTAGCATAGCCACCACCTAGCTACCCGGAGAACAGAACCAGGTGTTTGGCGAATATCAGCGAACAGAACCGAGCTGTCAGCCGTTTAGTTACCAACATTCATCCACTTTGCCTTCTCTTCACTTCTCGCAGAGCTGCAGTCTTGCCCTCCATCACCTCAGCATCATTCTCTAGCTCAGAAGTGTCGGGGGGGATGCGTCTACAATTGTGATGTCTGACTGCGCCGTTTCCACGTAGCACAAATACCGGGAGTAGTTGGGGCTAAACTTGTCGCTACGCTTGACAAGGCACAGGAAGGACATGTGGGATATCGCTCATATAGACGATCTTTGTTTGTTGTCCTGCGGCTTGGGGTGGATAATATCACCACCTGCAGGGCAAATGCGGAACTGACAACTAATAATGATATATCTCCAGTCAATGTGAATAGTGTACAGAAATAAAACATGAATATTGTTAGGCTCATGTGTTCCTTAGTTTACACTTAAATAATGTACATTTATATATTTTAAAGGTTGTAATTTCAAAATGAGTCTTCAGTGGTGCAGGAGAATGTGACTTGTTTGAGTGACCTCATATTCCTTCCTAATATCTAGGACTGTATTTCCACAATGTATTAAAGTAGAGTCGCCTTAATAACTACCATGGCATTTGTAAATTCAACTTGTTACTCATGATTGGAATGAAACTTGAAGGAGGGACTTGAGATACGGCGCTTATCTGTAAAGTAGCAAAACAGGACGTTCTTGCTTTGCTGCAACATAATTTCATGCAATCTTACCATCAAGCAAACAAAGTTGTGAACTGTGAGCTGCCCTACCTCAGTACACAATCGTCTACTTAGATAGTGTGTAGTACTTTGTTGTCAACACAGACATTTGTGTTAGTTGGCAGCCGGGATTGTTGGTTCTCTGGCGACATCTTTATTTAGTTTTTCAGCAGATAGTCAGGCACTGCTGAAATGACTTATGTGTAGAGTTACTTTGGTAATGTGATGATAACCTGATTAAGTTGCTGCCAGTTTGCCCTTTTCCGGCAGCTGCTAATCAGTAATTGCACAAGGGTGTGGCAAGATGTCTCATAGCAACCAGCATGTTGCTGTGAGAAAAAACTCAACATTGATTCTAAACTGGACAACAACAAACAGGCTCCAAATCTAGTCCATCAGGCAGCATCACTGTCACTCAGGCCTGATGCAGATGAGTACTTACTCCCATCCAGTCTTCAGCTTTAGGGGCTTCACCCAAAGTTACAGGAGCAGAATTTGGCAGCAGCTGAGGGTTGATTCCGATCTATTCACCATGAAGATGTCTGACTGTCATTCTGCTGGAAGAGCCAGGGATGAACCTCCTCCTCTTCAAACACAATGAAAGAAGGAGTCCAGACAATAAAACACGAGCCACTGGGTCAAATTGGTCATCTGTAAATAAGCTATATGCAGATAAAAAAAACCTTTAGACTGACAGATTAACTGACCAACTGAGTTATTGATGTGTTCAAACTAATCACTGGACATCAGTTTGGGTTCATCCGGGGCTTTGGAGAGCTACAAGCAGAATCAAAACACACTGGGGGGCGTTGTAGACATTGACACACCTGCTCTGTGTAATATGACTGCAGGCTTCCGCCATGACGTTAGCACAGAGCGTTCACGGCGACAAGGTGAGATTTTTAAACACTGCTTCGCTTAAAACGGTGCAGCCAATCACAGAACCGCATCAAAGTCACGTGGGTGTGCGCACGTCTCATGTACCGGCCTGTGACAGAAGCAGTGCTGGTACATACTTGCGGTCTCAAGAACGCTTTGAAAAAAATAGCTCACTGTCGCTGCCTGCTGGAGAAGATTGTCACTGCACTTACGTACGATCCTCACCTGTCGCAAAGATAGTTATTATGATCTTCTCATTTTAACGTTTTGTTTTTAATATTCCAAATATACGTACTTTCTTTGTCTTTTAGTTTGTTTCATTTATTTTATATTTACAACTCGTATCCCAGAGTTCTTGCTTCCAGTAGCGCTCAATAATGCATAAAGTGTCGATAAACTGGATATAAACACGGCCTCTTTGTGCAGGAGGATCATTAGCTGGCCTTTATTTAGTTTAGGTTTACATAGGCTCAGCTTGGCCTTAACTACGCCTTAGTTAGTGGTTGTGTGAGAAAACTAAAAATGAAGAGCTGTGTTGTTTGGCTTAAATTCCAGCAGAAGGCGCTGTTGAACCAGTAACAAATATTATAGGCCAAAAAGCGGTTACTACAGAGGCACAACAACAACTTTCATATATCTGTCAATACATATCTGAGATATCTTGCTGAAAGGGAGACAGACAGACAGACATATCCTTCTTTATAAAGACAGCAAAACATTGGTTAATCATTATCTAAGGAATATGTAAGGGACATTTGCAATGACTGCACCCCCATAGTACAGCTATAGATATCACTTTATATTAGCACTATATCACATCAGTGTTGTGATGTACATGTTGACAATATCGATTTATTTTTATTCACTGGAGGAAAGCACTGAACTGAGCAGGAGAGCAGATATCCCTCATATATTCACTGTGTTCTCTCCATGATATCTCTGACAGTGACTGGCCGCTGTGCTGTTCCTGAAGCGTCTGCCACACACCCTGCAGCAGTACGGCTTCTCCCCGGTGTGGATCCTCTTATGGACACAAAGATAGGCACTCTGGGTGAAGAATTTACCACAGAACGGACACTGGTAAGGTTTCTCTCCTGTGTGAGTCCGCACGTGCACCACCAGGTAGTCTCGACGGAGGAAGGCCTTGCCGCACTCCTGACACTTAAATGGCTTCTCTCCCGCATGGTTCTCACTTACATGTCTCACAAGATCCACATCTCTTTTAAAGCAGGCGCAGCAAACATGGCAGAACTTCAGCTCCGTATGTGTTTGTAAATGATTAGTTAAGCTTTCTTTGGACTGGAATATGTTTCCGCACACACTGCAAATACAATCACCGGCCTGTTGATGTGGGCTGAGGCGCTGTGGAGAGAAAGCAGCAGCCTGATAGGAGACATCCTGATGGTTACGGACAGCAGTCAGGTCTAACTGAGGCCCAGCGTTCACCGTCCAGTCTTCTTCGTCTTTACTGACGTGTGTAGCAGCAGAGCATTCAGAGGAGGGGGCTTGACTTTCAGGAGTTCTTTCTGATGTATTGGAAAACTGTTTCACACACTCAGGCAGAGCAGCTTCCAGAGTGGTACTCAGCTCCATCTCCTCCTCTTTAATATGGTGGAAGGATTGATTTTGGTTCTGCTGCAGCTCCATGTTGGGATTCCACTCTAGATGAGGGGGAAAGCACTCCTCTGACACTTCAGGGACACCTGTGACACAAGGAAGAGCAATTATCTGTTTGTTTACATCAAAACACCTAAAGTAACAACGGATAAAATAAAATAAAATAAAATAAAATGGTGACATGTATGGTAAAAAATCTTAGTAGCAACCCTATATTTAAACACACACACCTGCGGGGCTCCTCTGGTCTCTCCTGGAGTCGAGCTCACTGCGCAGCTGCAGGATTTCCCTATTTGTTCGTAAAATCTCGTCTCTGTAAACTGCGATTGTTTTCTCTACCAAACCGAGAATCTCGTCTGCGGCCACAGCCAGACGCTCCGTGACGAACACCCGCAGCATCTGCGCCTCACACATGCTGCAGGAGGAAGATGAGGGTCTGTGTTGTGTTGATGGAGCTCAGGGAGAAAGACAGTGTTGCGTTCAGTGGCTGGTGGAATAGACAAGTCCTTGCTGCGGTGTAGAGGCGTGGAAACTGTCCATCACTGTCACTGTCATCATCGTCATCCTCTCCATTTGCTGCTTTTTGGCGTTTTCACGCTTCTTCTTCATCACCTCTCCTTCTTTTGTGAAGGCTGTTTGTAGAAGATGGAGTGTCTCCATGTGTATCACTGCCCCCTGCGGACAGACACTGAACTAGAGGTTGTGTTGTGTCCATGTGGGCTTTCCTGTGACAAAGGTGAGTCCTGATTTCATGGATTAGTTTGTTTATAAAGTCAATATAGATATGAAAACTAACCAAGAAACAAAAACAAATACATCTTAAGGTTGTATTATTAATATTAGTAGTAGCAGCAGTAATGGTAATTTTCCCCCTTGACTGTCTAAAGCCGTGAACACACACACACACTTTTTTAGATCACAAAGACACAGAGGCATATTCCAAGATGAGAAGTTTATTAGTCTGTAAAGTAGCAAAAACACTGGAGAGGCCCCTGACACAATGGTAGAATGCAGCGCCTTCATCTAAATACTGATCCAGTGCACACTGTTATTATAAAGACAGAGAATCAGAGGAACGACTGGAATTATTCAGGGAATTTGACGTTATAGTTGTGCTTGTGTGCTCGTCTGAAAAACTGCACACCAAACACACCACTAAGGAGGCCGACATCATCACTCCACACCTCTGTGACACAGATACATCACTGAAAACACTCCAGTCAAAATGACGGTTCAGCTTGTTTCATTTAGAAAAAACATACAAACCAAACACGGGGTTGCAGTTTTTCAGCGAGAAAGACAGATAGAGACAAATCTCATCAGTATCAGTGGGAATGTTTGATGCCAATTCTGGTTTCAAAACCTCCTTATACCTTAGAGGAATCACTTGTGCAACTTGCTTTTTTAAAATAGGAACAACATGTTAAGTCAAATCCTCATTACCAAAAGGCTCCTCCACAAAAATCTGTGATGCATTTATATAAACGGCAGAATTAAGCTCTTTTCCCCCAAACTGTAGATATCTTTTCCATATGAAACCCTGAAGGTCACACAGAAATAAATAAACACAACTGCATGACTGAACAAACAGACAATAACAATAAAGCAACAGATCTCAGTGTTCAGTCATTTATGCTGTTGTGCCAATTGTTGAAAGCCTCGATAAAGATGCTTATACCGATATGCTTGTTGTCTTAATGAGTGTTTTGTTGGCACACAGCTAATCTGTGATCAAAGAACTAAAGTGACATTTTCATAAATCATGTAAAAGAAAATAAAAAAATAGGCAAAACGGGCAGAGAGAATGGAATGCAGCCACGTGGGAATTCTGCCCTTGATTACGCCTGATAGGTAGAAAAAGGAAACGCATGCTGAATGGGAAACGATCACCCTAATCTATGTATACAAAGTCCCACTGACACACATGCACCACAAAAGGCTCTCTGCTGGGTTATGTGTTATGTGTGAGACGTGTTTAGATAGGACGCCTCCTCTCTGCAGACCTCCATCTCTAATTATCTTCATCACATCAGATTACAATCAAAAAGTACATAACATTCAGCTTCTCTGTTTCATTTTAAAGGGTTGCAGAACAATTCAAATAGTACTTAAGAGTGAGAATTATTATATTACGTTTGTTATTATAATTATTCCAGAAGCAAGAAATGGGATCATGAGGAGATGAGGCGCTGGGAGCTCGGTTCCTGCAGTACAGGAGAACATGTACGGTGCTGTGTCAGCACTCTGCATGACAAATGGCCCTGTACTACACCTACATGTACAGCAAACCTACAGGGAATACACACTGTACCTGTGCGAGTAACCGCCCACACAATCTGGGTTCCTGTTCATCTCCCTCCCCCCCCAGTTACTCCTGGCAACAGATCTCCTGCTGTGGACCATAAACATGTTTCGTATCCTGCGTTTATATTTACATGTAACTACTGGTAAGACCGTGACATTAAGAGCAGAAGGTCATCAGAGAAAACCAGCAACACAAAAGACTGTAACTGACAACACACCTCATCAAAACCACTACACCTTTGTACATTCTGTTGTAAACACTGCTCTACGAGTGTGCGTGTGTGTGCGCTGGACTGCCTCACACATCCTGTCACACTGCACTTCTCGCTGCCCTCTCATACCAAACTCTACTCGCTTCCTGTTTGCGTCGGAAACAGACCATCAGCCGCCATTCGAGGGAATAGAGGAAGACCGTGTGTGAGGAGACAAGAGCCCTAACAGTCGTCTTATTGCTGCATGAAAGGAGCAAACACATATGCAACACACAGCTGCAGGCCATCGTGCAGAGGCATGATGGGATGTTTCAATGTAATAGTACGCATCAATTATGGCAAAAGCTGATGGGAAAACGTTCTACTTATACTGAGGAACAAACACTGGGAACTTTGAACGTGAATCTTGACTGTTTTTTAATCTTCCTCTTTGACACAATACTGTTACGCCCCCGGATAAAACCAAAGCAATGTAATGCAGGTAAGCTGACTGTCTGTATGGAATGATTCAGGTGACACACGACTGCATATGGAATAAAAACAGCACCAGTCACCCCACTGAGACACGACGCCACTGAAAATCTGAGCCGGTGACATTAAATGATGTTTCTTTCTCCTACCCTACTGTGGAAACACGAATACTATACATTCAAAACACTAATCTGTTCGCCACACCACTGTAAACAATCTGGAGTTCTACTCACTGCCTTCCCCAGCAGCACACTGTGTACACCTGCAGAAAGGAGTGGAAAGGACCATCTGCTACATCTTCTCGTGATGTATTCCTTATTTGTGGGGTATTTAGGTCAATGAGACTGCAGCACGTTGCCATGACAACTGGAATAAACCCATGGGAGGGCGGGCAAAGTTGGGCGATGCAGCCGCGCAGACGGAGCAGCTGCCCCCAGGCTGGAACGCTGGAACGCTTAATCCCGATCAGCAGATTGACGTTTATGAGCTAATTGCAAACTATGAACCGGAGTGAAACACAGACCGGATCCCATCTGAAACCATCACAACAAAGATATGATGTTGTAAAACCGATTCATCCATTTTGTGTTGAATACAGAAAAGCGAGTCTTTGTTCCCTGGACCAACCTACATTTTCCAACAAATTTTCCTCCTACTTCTCCAATCCATAGAAGCAATAAAGCCTTCAATTTGAGTCAAAACATTCAAGCAATAACCGGAGTTTTCCCTCCTTCTGCAACAGTTTGTATTCAAATCAGCACCACAGGTTTTCCCTGAGTGATCCGCTTCATGATTCCAAACCGCCCAGCATCCCATAATATGCCAGCTAAAGAGGGAGTGGGCTATCAATACAATGCGAGATCCCTGATCTGGCAAAACACAAAGACAAATTCCTGAAAATAGAACAGAAGACACATTCATCCGCACGGCGTCTCTTTCTCCTCAGATCCTGCTTAAAGAAAAGGAATGGAGTGAAGTGAAGGGAAGGGAAGGGAAGGGAAGGGAAGGAACAGCGGCAGGAGCCTTTTTACCCATTTGCTGCAGCACTGCATGGTGGGTAATGATGATGGTGTGACTAACGCATGTGTGTGTGGGAGGGAGGGGAGGGGGCGGGGGGTCATCTGTGATCAAGTCCTTGCTTCAAAGCGCCACCACTTATGCAGAGGAAGTGGGAGCGTGTGGCCGTTAGCCCAGCTTGGTGATCTGTAGATCTCCATGTATCCGTACTGTGTCGATAGACGCCAAAGATTTCACTTTGTGATAAAAGTCAAAGAGCTGGTGTCCGTCCACGAATATCCGGAACCGCTGGTGCTCGCAGTGGATTTCCACCTGCAGGCACAGAGAGAGAGAGAGAGGGAGAGAGAGAGAGAGAGAGAGAGAGGGGAAGAGATGAAAGAACAATAGATAAAACAAATCAGCGATTCAATCTAAGCAAGTACAGTGACAATCAGTTCACAGATCAGCAAAGGCAAGAAGCCCACAAAAGACACAAATCTACAGCAGGCAGACAGAACAGGCGTCTCAACAGGGTTTGTTTCCGCACAATCAATACTGTGCGATGGCGCCCCGAGGCCCAGTGAACGCGTGAACATACCGACGCGTCAACAACAAAGAGACCTGTCCGACTCTAAACACCACAGCGAGTCACGTGTCTCCAGACGGACGGGGGCAGTTTGGAGCTCAGCATGACTCGGCTTAATCTCCAGCCTGCAGCTTTAACCCCTAGTCACCACCGCAAACACACTCTATCACTTAACCACCGCTAAATATAAGCTCAAGATGACAGATTGTAAATGTTGACATGACAGCCTGGGTGCTTTATGAATCCATCATGAGGAAACATCTTAACCCTTAAGACCATAATTGGATTTGCGTTTGCATCATCATCAGTAAGTAAGAAGAGAAAACCTCCACATCACACACACGTATGTTGTGTGTCAGTTATTCTCCTCTGACACTCTCGGGCTTATTAGAGCAGAATGTGACGCTGTATTACAAACGAGTCCTGGGGTCTCTGGGTAATTACCTCATCTCATCATGCATACATGCCGCCCACCTAATTCATCACACCCAACATCTGATGCTGACCGCCGCCAGGGAAAAAAACGCTTCCTGTTCATCTCTCATAAGTACAGTATGCAGATTGGACATGGAGGTATTTAAAGGAAACTACACACCGGGGTCCAATCTGAAGAAGGACAACAACTTCTCCTTTTAAACTCAATCTGTAACTGCAATTATTGAAATAACAGGAGAACTTGTGACTGTTAGAGGACAAATCTGTCTCTTTCTTAATAACTATGATGACATATAATACATAATGAGGAGTGTCCAATAACAACAAGGAGACACTTTCAATGTCCATGTTTCCATCAAGGACCATGAAAGATGACCAACCTGACAGCGAGCATCAGCAGCATGGGACACTTACATACGTCCCCAATAGAAAAAGGGAATATTTACCCTAAATGGCTGATCAGGGATGAAGGGGAAGTAGGAAGTGGAAGCCTCCTCCCCTGTCCACTTTCCAGAGATGCGGGCGCTGCGTAGGAACTGGCGGTCAGTGAAGCGAGCGGTGAGTTTGAGGGCCACGTCGTGCTGAGGAGCCTCCTTTTCCGTCTCGCGTCCGCAGGTCAGGCTCACGTCGAAGCTGAGGAAGAGGAGGGAAGAGGTCAGATGTGGGATGTGTCAAACTCATCATGCTGACTGTGTTGAGAGGAGGCCAGTGTGCTGAAACCTCCAAACACAAGCAACTTTGTGTTTGGTGCAATAAAAAAAACGTGGAAAAAATGATCCCAGCCTGAGCATTCACATGAACTTTGACACGAGTACTGTGCTGCTCACTGAACACGATGAGGTCATGGGGGCGGTTTCTTCCAAGTGTGACATAAGTTTCCAAATACCGTGAAGACACACCCAAACATCTTATTTTCCCTCTTTCTTTCTACTTTTCCCGCAAAGGACGAGGGAACGCCCTGTGTGTGTGTGTGTGTGTGTGCATCGTTCCACAAACATTTTTACACTTTTGTCAGTACTGAGTGGACGATCAAGGCTTATTATCTCTCATCTAAAACTACTCAGCATGAACATAGACACCAGTCAAAAGCTCCATGGCAGGGAGATAAGGCTGACGTCACCTCACCTGTCTGGCTCCAGGTCGATGATGCCCATCACTATGATCTTCTTGCCTGGCCGCATTCCGCCCCTGATGCGGCCGCAGAACGGCACCGTCTGTGCAGAAAACACAAGAGAAGCCATTGAACACATCATCAAACATGGAATCCTACAGGAGCAGTAAAGCTCAGAGCGCCTTTCTCTCACCAGGAGCCGAGATAAATCCTCTTTATCGGGCGAGATGAGGCCTCGGTTCCCCAGCGAGTCCTTCAGATGATCCTCTTCCACATTCTTCAGCACCGGTGACAAAAGATTACAACAGAAGGAGGAAAGCAAACGGTCATTTACGGCTCCGATCAGGTGGAATCCGAAGCCTGCCTTCAGGTCATAAACCAAACCAACCCGCAAGCATTTACGTCTCCGGGCCCTGATTATGAATCAAACACACGGCGGGGCCTCGTGTGCGGGGTTCAGCCCCAACAATGAGGAGGTGTTACCGGCAGCAGCAGCAGATCTGTCATGCCGGCTAACGGCTCCAGTCTGCGCCATGTGGGGCTAAGGGGACGGGGTTAGGAGGCGAATTACTTCCGATTACGCCTTGTAATGTAAATGCACGCATGCAGAGCGGAAACATGTCAACTAACATGTTAAAATGTCCTTTAATCTAATCAAAGGGGCGCTTGTTTTTCTTCTGTTTTACGCTGCACACCGCGATCCGCATTTACAACCATCAACCACCACCCTCTGCTCAAATCACCGCCATAGCCGCCGTCACGCAGACAAACACACACCGGCAAACATGTTTCATTCCCACCCGGTTCCGTTAGAAATTCCAAAACACTTACTATTCCGTCCGTCTCCGCCGCCTGCACCGCCATCTTGAGCTGAATAGCACAGGATGCTGCTGATCGGAGCACAAGCAGGGACCCCGCCGGTGGCTGTGTGTGTGTGTGTGTGTGTGTGTCAGCGTCGTGGCACTGGCACACACACGCTCACGCACACACAGGAGGAGGAGGAGGGGAGGACGTTCCTATTCCTGGAGATCCACGTCTGAAGCGAGCGGGGCCTGGCACGGAGCAGAGTGACCGAGCAGGACGTCTCTCTGCCGGGCTGACAGGCGGAACAAACGGGGGGAAATGTGCTGACGTATGTTTCTCTCATGATTACAGCCTGAAAGCTTAATCCCCGTCTGTTAAAGTCTCTAATCAGGCTGATTCCCACAACGAGACACGAGGAATAATAACCTGGATAAAGTGGAATTGTTATTGTTATTATTAAAGCCAGTTTGAGTGACACATGAACTGTTACCTAACTGGTTCATAAAGTGGACGTTTTTGCTGCAAAGAGCAAAGGGTGCAAAACGTACAAATGCCAGAACAGAAACAGTCAATAAAACACAACGTAAAAAGTTACAAGGCTTCAAAGTTACTTAGTTACTTATTTACCATTCCCTCCTTAAATAAGTGCACCCTGCTAATGTTTGACCATATTGAAATGAGAAGGAAACACCATAATGTGCTATCGTACACATTGTTGAGATGATAGAATGGATATAAATATATGTATTTGAACTAAACTTCCTCTAGAATAATACCTAATACACTTTACGGTTCTAGATTAAATGTACTTACTAACGTTGCATCTCTGAATAGTGATCATCAGTTTACATTCCGTCAGTACAGGACAAACTTTGGCTCTGTTATTTTGTGCTGCCACCCTGTGGTTACCGTGAGAAGTGCAGCTGCACAAAAGTATTTCTAATCATCCATTTCGTAAGTTTACGCAGTTTTATAATATAAAAGAAATTAGAACGGGAATGAATGAGTTTGGTGTTTTAATAAAAAAATTCCAAAATGCAAAAATATGCAAAAAAAAAAGAAAGAAAGAAAGAAAGAAAAAAAGCAGTCTGATCCATAGTAACGCTGTGATTCAGGTCATTTAATGAAATATAGATTTCTAAATCCCCTTTGCTGTTTAATGTAAGTCACTCACGTCATTGCAAAACTGTCCTCTTTACATTTTATTATCGTTATTATTGTTTTGTGATGTTGCTATGACCTCGTTTGTCGTTTTTGTCTCTTTCTTGTTCTGTGATGGAGGCTGATTTCTTTAACACAGATCTGCATGAGAATACACGAGATCAGATCAGGAAATAGTTCGGTCGGAGACTTCAAAGCCCATCGCTCCCCCCTCCCTCTCTCTCTCCCTCTCTCCCCCCCTTTCTCCCTTTCTCCCTCTCTCTCCCTCTCTCCCGCTCTCTCTCTGCACCGGGTCCGTCCACCCCTGCAGCCATGGCCGCGGAGGCTGCCGGTCCGGATGCTGCTTGCACGGGACCTGCAGAATGCGAGGAGATGGACGATCGGGTAAGACGCTGCCGGTTAACTTTTCGGATGCTCTTGCTCGATAATGATGATGGTGATGATGATGATGCACGCGGATGAGCGCGCACCTGTCATCGGGCCTCTCTGCGCCTATAGAGCCCACAGGCTGCTGCTGCTACTGCGGCGAGCCTGAAGAGATACACGCCGGCAATAGCTGAAATTTGGGGAGGGGGGGATCTGTTTGACACACAGCGCGGTTCACATTGATACGGAGGAGGTAGGAGGAGGAGGAGGAGGAGGAGAGGGGGAGGAGGAGGAGGAGGAGGAGGAGGAGGAGGAAGGAGCCTCATCGATTGAGCAACAGGGAGGGAAAGAGCGATCCGCACTCACTGCTGCAGCGCTCACATCTCTGCGTGAGAGAAGTGAAAGTGCGGCAGCTGGTGGGTGGACGGATGCGCACAGGCTGCCGTGGCCGCTCTATCACATCGGCGATCGCTCTGTATACGCACAGGGACGCGTCTCTATCTCTGTAGTCCGGAGAGGTTGAGCTCAGCGCAGCGGTCCGGTCCGGTCCGTTTGTTTGCGCGCTTTGGCGGTGAAGCAAATTAGGAGCCAAAGGCATAAAAGGTAGGAATTGTTCCAGATCATCAGAGCGGAGTATGAATATGAGGGGGAAACAGAGAGCACACTGTTTCCATGCTCTAATTATAGAGCTCTGCATACAGTGTGTGACAGCAGCAGAGTCACACACCTGCTTATTTACTGTCATCTGTTAAAAATAGCTACTGAGGTCAAAGTTCAGATTCAAAGTTCTGCCACAGTGTCCAGATGCGTCAAACTTCGATTTTAAGCAAAAATGATGTAAAAAAGAGGAAAAACAGATACATCTTAAAAGTTGTTTTGATGTGAAGTTGTGTACAATGTGCAGTTTGGTGTGTGTGTGTGTGTGTGTGGTTGTGTGTATTACAAACCTGTTCTTCCACTTTACATTCACGTCATGGCTCAAATGTTTGTGTCATCTGATGTTAACATGCAGTCTGTATCTTCACACTGTGTAGACAAGTCCACCACCCAGCCGCTCTTCATCATTTTCACTTCTCCCTTCGCACTCTAAATCTTCTCTCTTACGGTGCGTCCAACCGTTGCAAACTATTTTCCTTTTTTTAAATCAGTTTTGTGCTGCAGAGGAAGTGTTGTTGTTTTAGTTGAGAGTTTATGTCAGGTCTCAGAGATTAGATCCAATCCAAACATCCTGATTTAGGATCAGATTGCGCCACTTCCCCGTCTCTACACAGGCAAAACCAAACAGTTTGGACTTATTTCTGGTGATTTCTTGCAGATGTAGGCTATAGAGTCAAAGGTGGGGCCAACCTAATGACCCAGATTACGCAACACAATCTCTAATCTGCTCCCGGGGGAAATGAAGGATGCTGGATTAAGAGAGGGAGTTAGTAAGAAAACAGACCGGAGCCGTCAAAGAAAGATGAAATGTTTCACGGTGCTTTTTGCAGCTGGAGTGTAACAAAGAAGCAGAAGTGTCAGAACTATCAATGAGAAATGTCAACATTAGTGTTTCTGTGTCAAAAGGCAACGTTATTTCGGGATTTATGGGTTAAACACGCCTTTGTCTCGCAGCTCGCATTCTTGACAAACATAATCCTGAGAAGAATGGAGTGCTGCTCAGTCTAAAGCCTTCAAAAACACTAGTGTGTGTGTGTGTGTGTGTCCTCTGATGGCCTTTAAAGAGGTTCAAAGAATTTTCAGAAATGTGTTGTATCCTGAAATGTCCTGTATGTGTGTGTGTGTGTGTGTGTGTGTTACCCAGCTTGAGGAGCCTTTGAATGACTGGTTTTTGATTTGAAAGTGTTTTATGCGATAAGCCGCTCAGTCTGTTTCAAGGGTTTCATGTTTCTTTTTAGGCTGTTAGACTTACTAGCAGAAACAATGAGCCTCATGTTTCCCCTTCAATCCATCCCCCCATCTATTTTCAGCAGAAGCTATAACACAAAACAAGATAAATGCTGCTCCACAGTAGAACAGAAGCAACTAAATGTGGTGGAAAGATGATTCTGCAGCTCTGCGAGGCTGTAAACGCTCATTCCAGCCCAGAAAACAAAAATGTAGCGACAGGCATTGCTATTTTTAGACCCAGGAGGTAAAACTGTCACTGTCGCTGAGAACGGCCAGTAATTATCAGGATTCCGCCTCTGAGGACTTGGATTGAGGAGAAGGATTCACCCTCTGGGGACTATGTATGATTACTGTGAAAGTGTATGTGTGTATGTATGTGTGTGTGTGTCATCCCTCAGCAAAGTGTCTCTCTCTCTTCCAGTTGACGGGGGGCAACATGAAGTCAGATCTGGAGGCTCCTGTGACTCCATCATTGGACGGATCGGCAATCCGGTGCAGAGACGTGTGCCGGAACTACGGCAAGCTGAAGGTCCTCAACAGCCTGGACCTAACGGTGCCGCAGGGACACATGTGAGTGTGACGCAATCATGTAACAGCAACGTCTCTCAACTCCTTTTGGTTTGATTGACGGCATCTAATCGTCAAGAGTGTGTTCCTCCTCTGTGTTTGTCATGTACCACTGACCGATCGGTGGGTCATCTTCACCGTAATTATCTTCTGTAATTATGTGAAAGGTGATGACCTGATCACCCAGAGAACCATCTAACACCATGTCACCTCTCATCCGTCTTCATTCTGTCACAGTAGAGTGATTTTAAGTGTATGTGTGTGTTTTGGAGTGACAGCAGAAGTAGATGTCCCATGTAGATGTCCCGCTGCAGGTCGTCCTAAAAACATAAAACACATTGACACAGTTACTGTCTCTGTTGTCTCTTACCTCAGTCAGATTGCTGCACGTGAGGTTGATACACACGTAATTTACACACGTAATTTACACACGTAATTTACACACTCCTTTGAAGTAAAGGAGATGAATGAGCAGGGGAACTTATCTTCTCTCTATCAGCAGAGAACTATAACCAGCTTTATGTTTTATCTGCTGTAGTCATCTCTTATCTCTAAATGTTTACATTGTCGTTACGCATCTCAACTATTTCGAATAGGAAGTTCCGTGCATGCCTGACTCTACCTGCTAACATGCTCCGCTAGTTTTCCCCTGAATGACTGACAGTCCCCAATGTAAACAGTCTCATCTGCAGTATAATTGGACCAGCTGTTGCTCTTGGTTCTCTGTTGCAGCTACGGCTTATTGGGCCCCAGCGGATGTGGCAAGACCACTTTGCTGAAATGCATCGTGGGGACTCTGAAGATCTCCCGCGGTCACATCAGCGTGTTGGGGAAGCCGCCCGGATTTCCAGGCCACGAAGTTCCAGGGAGGATGGTCGGATACATGCCACAAGTAAGACAACTGCATCTTTATTCATACGCAAGCGTTCCACATGTTTGTAATTCTCGGCCCGGTGTTCATACATGCGAGAAGAACGCAGAACAATAACAACTTGCCTTGCTCAGGGGTTTCTTGCCGGCGCCGTACACGGTGACCTGTTCCCGCGGGTGTGTCTCATTACTGTAAAGTTGGATATCAGATGAGGCCGCGTCTCGCATCACATTCACCCCAGTAAGAAGCGAGGCATGAACCAGAGAAGAAGAAGTATCCTGTAACGTGACGCAGTGCTGAACCTGGCCTGCTGTCATCCGATACCTCAGCCAGTCAGAATCATGCCTCTGCTCTCATTTACATTACTCCTCTATTTACATTTTTACAGTACTTGAAACTAAAATTAGGAGTTTCAGTGTTGTGTCGTTTCTTTTCCCATAACTTTAATTCCACAGTTTCTTCTCCAATCCTTTGTTGTCTGAAGGATTTTTGAGGCATAATCAGCTTAGGCACGTTACCCCTCACAGACCAAAGGCCCAAGTCGGGCAAATGAGTATTTAGGTGCGAATGCATGCTGATAACGTGCAATAAAACACATCCCTGTCTTTTATTGTGATTGAAAGCGTCCTCATACTAACCACTAACCATTATGTAGCTATTAACCCTATTTAGATCAATACCTCAAGATCAAAATCAAGAATTCAGACTTTCCTAGATGTTATGATGAACTAATCATCTTGTGGGCTACTTTAGAGTTAAGTGATGTGCGATTAAACACCAATAGCTTAACACCAACAGGTCATAAGTCTGTGCTTATTGGATGCAGAACGTTTCATGCAGCTCCACATCAGCTGAATATTTGCTCATTATAAAGTTGCTTATCCTCCATCCTACCTCCCCCTTCACCTCTTTGCACACTCCTGGCCGTAGTCTCTCCCGGTACGAGGAGAGAGTGAGCAGAGAGAAACCCGTTTTTTCGTTGTGCACAGGATCTGGCGTTGTACAACGAGTTCACCATCAGCGACACCCTGACCTTCTTCGGTCGCATCCACGGCCTGACAGCCAAGGACACCCAGGAGCGCATGAGGTTCCTCGTGGAGTTCTTGGATCTGCCTCAGAAGAGCAGCCTGGTCCGAAATCTCAGGTAACGAGGCGTAAAGGTGAAGCCCCACATCTTTACAAAGAGTCTGTTCTGATATGTTTAGGGTGTTAATTGTACGGAATGTTAATTGTTCCATGTGCTTGCTGGCGACTGCAGGCCAGCTGACCTCAAACACAACAGATTCCTCTCTGTCGTCTCCTCACTTGTAACCTGAGGGTCTCACAGGGGGAACTGTGCGCCTCCTCGACTCATCCTGTGTTTTTTTGCTACTTCTTTCCTTGTTTTCTCTTAATTTTACTTTTTGTTATTGCTCTATTATCTCTATTTTCTCAGTTAATCATTGGCTCAATCTGTTCGTATAGTGTAATAGTGTGTAAAAGTGTCTCCCTGTGTTGTCAGGCTAGTTCGTCATGCAGGTTTTGTCCCCTCACCTCAATTGGCTGAGTGCCAGATATAGAGGAACCGCATACACAACTGTTAGAAATGTAGAAAAACAACTTCTGTGTTTTGTTTCCCTTTTTGTGTCTACAGCGGCGGTCAGAGGCGCAGGGTGTCTCTTGGCGCCGCTCTGCTTCAGAACCCGCAGCTGCTCATCCTGGATGAGCCCACAGTGGGTGTGGACCCTGTGCTCAGGTCAAAGTACGTACACACACGCACACACACATGTTGGTGGCTTTCTGGTCATCCCTCTCTTGGTCGAAGGGTCAAGCTTCTCTATTTGGTTTGATTTCTCCTTGTTTCTGTTCCAGGATCTGGCAGCACCTGGTGGAGATCGTGAAGACGGGCAAAGTCTCTGTCATCATCACCACACACTACATAGAGGAGGCCCGGCAAGCCAACGTGGTGAGATCATTCGTATGCATGGACTCACAAACACAAGCAAACACACACAGCCCACAGCAGAAACACACATCACGTCCATATTCCTGCTCCTCTTCATCAAGGGGGAACAATGGGTCTGTTTATATCCTCTCCTCTCTGCCAACGCAACAGATCAACAATATTCTCTATTAGTTTTGACAGAAGAAACAAAGGTCTCTTTCATAGAGTTTAATGAGAAGTTTGTGGTCATTCTCCAGTTTAACCTTTAGAATGTTGATTTACATTACATTACATTTTGAAAGGAGTATGAAGTTGCGATGCTCGTCAATTTGTATGCTAAAATGTTATTTAAATGAGTTGTGTAGTAAAAGGGCAGCGTTCAGTACTGCAGCTCTGTAACTGTGCACATTTACATTTAATCCTGCAGTATGTTGCTCAGCATGAATCCACTCATTCCACAGACATTAATGTTCTTTCAGCACTAATCCTCTTTGTCCTCCGTAAAGCCTAAAGCTTTACAGTTTGTAGATTATGCCTCCAAAAGCCACATTTGCCTTTCGGTTGTTAGAATACCGAGCAAGTCATGTGGGGAATGTGCTGAGGTCAGCTAAACTCACTTAAGTACAAATGCCCTGAGATGCTTGTTTCACTTCTCTATTGTTTTTGTGAGGCTTTAAGGAAAAACATCCACTCTCCCTTAAGTGATCGTCCCACCTGACATAAGGCCGATTAAAGTCTTGTCAACTTGTAATGTTATCCAGGGTTGTTGTGGAGAGCTAAAATGAAGCTGACTTCACTATAAGGAGAGGTCAAGGGGCTCACATTGGCTATAAATCGACAATTATGTTAAGATGTAATAGATATTTTGTTTAAACTTAGACCTTTAGACACAAACATGGCCAGAAATCGGACAATTTGAGAGCATTTCAAGGGCCTCATTAGTTGTTAGTGCGATTACAGGCAAAAATCCGATTAAGCCGTACACACGCACAGACTCTGTTCTCTGACTGTACGTGACACGTGGTGTAATCACATTAGGAGGCGACAACTTACTTTCAAATAATTTATATTGTACACATGACATCTGAAAAGGCAGATTTGTTTGCTTAAATGTTCACAGGAAGTAACCCCCCCCCCACTTGTGATGTCATAATCAGATTGTACAGCGATCCACCTAATTGTAAATAATCTAATCATGTTGCTGTCTCCAACGTTTCATTAAAATGTGTCTGTTACTTCTGGAGACATCCTGGTGACAAACAGATAAACAAACAGCAACACTGAAAACAATCACACTTTGATGGAAATGACGATAAATCTTGAATTCCGAACATCTAATGTGTCTAATTCTACATAACTCTGTCATTTCTCTAGGTTGGCCTTATGAGGAATGGCCGTTTGTTGGCAGAGGGCCCACCAGAAGCTGTCATGAAGCAGCACAATGCTTCTGTGAGTACCACCTGGACACCCCAGGGTGCTGGTCGGCGGGACGGTGGAGAGTTTTGCTAGTGACTGTAACTTTAAACTGAACCTGTGCTGCAGACTCTGGAGTGCGCCTTCCTGCAGCTGTGCCAGACATCCGACCGTGGGAGCTCCAACCGGGGCTGCAGTCTGCAGGGCGGCGTGGTGGAGACCAGCCAGCCGTTTGATTGTGGGCGAGATGAGAGTCGGCCCATTCTGGGACTTGGAGAGAAACTTTCAGAAGAAGTTCCTAAGTATTCAGGTAAACGTACCCGTAAATGAAACGTAGTGAGATGAAAATGTTGTTCCAAAACTCAGGATTGAAGTGTTGACTTGATTGTGTGTGTGTGTGTGTGTGTGTGTGTGTGTGTGTGTGTGTGTGTGTGTGTAGCGGACTGGAAGGTACGAGCCAGACACTTGTTGCCGAAATGGCGGAACATCTCGGCCCTGATGATCAAAACCTTGGTGCGGATGAAGAGAATGCCCGGGTGAGGATGATGATGTGATTATTGACTTAATGATGATGAAGAACAAAATACCAGAGAACTCAAATACTTCCTCCAAACCCCCTAAAAGCACTTTAATTGAAATTTGTTACTGAACATTTAGATGCCAAGTTGTTGATCCTTTTTAGAATTCTGGTCAGTCGATGTCAAATCAATAATTAATAAGTGAATAATGTTGTTTGTATCTGCAGCTCTTTGTGTTTCCAGTTCCTCCTGCCGGTCATCCAGATCGCCCTGATCTGCCTCTGCATCGGAGGAGATCCAAAAGAGATCCATGTTGCCGTGGTGAACAACGAGACCTCGTCCTCTTCCTACAGCAAATCCCTGCTCTCCTTCCTGGACAACGCCAGTGTGCACCAGGTATGCAGCCGCTCCTACAGGCCTCCAAAGGCCTCCGAAAGCCTGTTAGCACCGGAGTTCTAAAAGTGCTCTGTGTGTTGGCGTGTGAAAAGAGGAAATACCAGGCTAAATTTAATCTTATTTACCAAACTGCTTTAATTTCTGCTCAAGGCAGCCCTGTGTGTGTGTGTGTGTGTGTGTGTGTGTGTGTGTGTGTGTGTGTTAAAAGGGAACTTCTGCTACTTTTCACATCACACGAAGTTCAAGGGATACATTTCTAAAAGATTTACAAACATTTTCCCAGCACTATACTGTAAGTCTAATAGCATTGATACATTTCGCTATGGAGCTGCCACACGACAAACATGTGACACCAAAACACTCACACGCACACTTGGTTTCTGTCCAGCATATCCTGATTTTTGCAGCCACTCATTTACTTCTTCAGTCGCAGAGGGAGTGATGCAAACATGTGCATTTGCTTCCCTTCAATTTGGCATTCAAATGATCTCAGCTACGGCTGTGCTCGTTTACATCTTCAGTAAATACACACGCTATGGCACAAACATCTTCCCTGATCATAGTTTTGTTGTAAAACTCTACCCAAGAATTGTCGACTCTCTAACTAATGTGCCCGTGAGCGAGTCATAGATCCCGTGACACAGTAAACACAAGTTCTTTATCCACCCACAGGTGCACTTAACCCATAACGAAGCCTTTGATGGGATCTATAATGGAGAGTACTGGGGCATCATTGGCTTCGGACAGAACTTCACCAGCTACCTGACCAAGAGGTGAGACATGAATTAGTATTTAAAGCAGGTTTTGATTCTGTAGATAGACAGAAAGCGTAGAAAAATAATAAACAAGACAGGGAAATGTTCAGAAAAGCACAGGGACGTTTCTCTAAACAAGTGGAGAAGTCTGACAGAGACACATGTGTAGAGGTCTGGAGCAGGGAAATGACTTACAGGCACAGAATTGTTTATGTAAGATCTCTCACCAGTGCATGTCAGTGAAGTGACATGTGAGACAGTTTAAACGTCTCCACTTTGATTGACATGTTTTGGCCTTTGTGGATACATTTTAAACAAACACAACATTTGGTGTTTCCTCATTCGGGCTAACTTCCTGTTTTGTCTAGGCTCAGATCTCGGGTTTTTCTTTTCCTAGTTAGTTGTGCGTGGGAGTGTGTGTGTGTGTATCAAAGGGATTCTAGTTAAAACCCATCAAAGACTTCATCAACAAGCCGACAGTATTCTACCCATAGAGAAGCCAAAAGCACAGGGACATGTGATCATCACAGACTCACTACCTGCTCCGCACATGCAAACACATAAACAACAAGCCATCACATGATCACCACATGTGAGGATGAGCCAATCCAGAAGGGTTAAAGGGCATTAGATTGGAATTTTGATTTGACATGTGAGTCACGGCCTCTTTGTGTTGTTTCGGTGGTAGACAGTCTTGTCCTTCCTGTCCCCAGCTCATCTGGGCGGCTCAGGGCTTAGTGGCAACCAGTGATACACTCATCACGTACGGATCACGTGAAGGTTTGGCAGGTGAGCGTCTGCTCATAATAACAAACCTGAGTGAGTCATGTGATACCTGCTGGGTGTCAACACAAGGTTATGGAGATTCTGGCCAGATTCCCTTTGTGTGTTCAATTATGTGATTACACACTGCCAACCATTCAGCTCAAGTCATTTACTTTGTGCAAAGAATGATGGGAAATGTGTTAATGCAAACCATCTCTGTGATGCAAACTGATTTGAGACATTCAAACCTTCAAGGCAACAAGTTTGTCCTCATCATCATCAATAACTGCCATTAATGTTACATTTAACAGAGGTATGATAGATACACCGGAAACAGCTTGCATTTACATCTTCACCCTATCTCCCCTCTTTTTGTCACATTTTGACCGATTATGTTCCTGATTTTGCAGGATGATCCAGCGGCAGGTTGCCAGAGAGGTGGTGGACGGAGGCTCCATGCACGTCTGGCTGGACCTCACAAGTAAGATCCAAACTATACTATGTTTTTACTAAATCATGCAACGTTTAGCCCATGTACTGTACTCAGTACCTTCAAAAACAAAATGACATCTTCAAATGTTATCAGCTACAGTACTGTGATGTAATACTTTATGATTTGTCCAGATCAACAAATCGCCGTCATGCTGCAGAAGAAACTACATGATGCTTTTCAGGTATAAATATGCTTTTAGCAGATATGGATTTTAAAGTGTTGTTTTATGTGTGACACTTTAATGTATAAGTGCAATTCTTTTCTCTATCCACAGGCCTTTGTTGATAATAAGTTGGGTAGTATGTCCTACCTGGTCTCCTTACCTATAAAGGTAAACATACTGAGTATTCTGAGGGATTATAAAGAGATACAATGTACAGTTTAGTGAAATCGAATCCCTGTTTGTGCTGTTGCCAGTTTGAGGAGCCGATCTACGGAAGCCAGAAGACGGACTTCACTACGTTTGTGACGCCAGGAGCCGTGCTGAGGTCAGAACCAAACATCACACTCCAGGATTGGACCACAAACATCACACACAAGCGTGTTTACCAAGCATGTTCTAAATCTGATTACTAATCTGATCACTTAAACAAAAATGAGAATCCAAAATAAGGATTAAGAGATTGACGACACAATGATGAAATATTTATTAGGTGGGTTTTATTGTTGTTGTATTTTTTAAAGTAGCTCTCTCTCTCTCTCTCTCCCTCCTTCCTTCAGTATCACCTTCTACTTGGCTGTGGGTCTGACAGCCCTCTCCTTTGTCCTGGAGAGGAAGGAGGGGCTTTTGGACAGATGCTGGGTCGCAGGTGAGAGGTCAAAGTTCACATAGCTCCCTTAAAAAAAAATGTTACAGAAGTGGATAGCAAATCATTTATGAATGTTCATGTATTTGTGGGTTCTCAAAGAGAAATTTAGCAACACAAGCTGCACTTTGACATGTCACCAGTAGGGGGAGTACCCGGATCACAATAGAATATCAAGTTAAAATTTGACATCATGGAGAAACAGAATCACAGTTGTTCCCTTACGGAGATGATTGATTATGGATATATCAGATTAAACCATGTTTTATGCGTTAGAGTGGATCAATGAATTGCATTTTATTCCAATTGAAATTGAAAGAGCCTCGTTTTGTGGTGAAATGTCAACTTCATATCCCTGAAGAGCTGCTGGACTGAGCTTCTGACTGAATGTAACCTGAAAGTAAAATACTCTCTCTCTCTCTCTCCCCCCCCCTCCCCTCTCTCCCTCCCAGGTGTGAGCTCTCTGGAGACGATGCTGGCTCACCTCTTCTCTCAGCTGTTTGTCATCAGTGTTCAGATTGTCCTGATTCTCGCCTTCATCCTGCTCGTCTTCAAGGTTTGACTCCCCGACACCCGGCAGGCTTCCCTCTCCCCACACACACTTCTGTCACACAAACACGGATACTTTTTAGTACATGAGGGTCAAAGTCTGACTAAGAATTAAAAACACCCTTTATCTCAGCAGTTATTCATTTATCAAGCACACACAGAAACAGCAGCGTCACAATTGGCACAACACCAATGAGAAACATGGGGATTCTGTTCATTGATTTTCAGTAGGTAATAGGCTTGGATCAATAGAGGGAGACAGTGCTCAAACCACAAGGAGGTGTGTGTGTGTGTGTTTGTGTGAGAGCGAGAGAGAGAGAGAGAGACGGAGAGACTCTATTTGTGTTTCAGGCCCAGTGGCACATGCTTTTGTGTATTGGGTGTGTGTGTCAGCGTGTGCGCGTGTGTGTGTCTGCGCACATGTGTGCATGTGTGTGTTAATTAAGGTGCTGAAGTCCAAAGAGACCACCACTCCATAAATCACTTCCTGAGTTGGTTGTATCCAAGGATCACTGTGAGATCACCACGACAACAGCCTGTGATTGCTGTGGCAACTGAGCGGTCATGTGGCCTCTCAGCGCAGGTCTAATTTTGCACGTTGTTAGGGGAAACAGATAGTGTCTTAACACACTGAGGGCAAGTGAGAGCACACACACAAACACACACACACACACACCCCAGGGACTGTTACTTATGGCTGCATATTTTGTCTATTTGAGTTTTGGCTGCAATCTACTGAAGACGTGAACTTGTGCAGTATTTCTCAGTGCAGATCACCAGGGAGCCTTTCTGTCCCTGCAGTCTGTGACTCTGTTGACCTTTTTCTTCCTCTGTTTTTCTTGATATCATCTCCTCTGAACAATAAGTCCCAACTGACCTCCTTCCACCCCAAATGACACACATTTAGGACAGGAAGTCACAGCAACTACATCCTGTTGGAAACTTGAGACAGAGGCAAATGTGTGACTCTTGTGACAAACCTGATATTTTCCAATAGAATTACAGAATATTTTTAATCATATTGAATATCTCCTCACATCCAGCACATTTGAAAAACAGGCACTGCAAAGTTTCACTAATTTTCTTCTTCTGACACTTTACAGCTGCTGCTACTGGCGATGACATCTGCCTAAAAATGGAATGAACTATAACGGCGTCTCATCCTCACCCGTCTCTTTCTGCAGATTCCTAACGAAGGCTCCTTGGTGCTGGTGATCATTCTGATCGTGCTGCAGGGCATCACCGGCATCTCCTTTGGCCTCGTCATCTCAGCCGCCATCGATGACGAGCAGAACGCCAACCAAGCTGCCCTGGGCGTCTTCTACCCAAACCTCATGATCAGTGGTAAGTGTGTGTGTGTGTGTCTCTATGTACTCACTCATAGGCTGCATGTCTTTTGCAGTAAAGAGTCTTTTCTATTCCAGCTTGTGTCACACTGATGTCGTGCTTCTGTGGCTGCTAACAGGCCTCTAACACGAAGCTCCATGATGTGGCACAGCTGAGTTTACTTATGTAGATCAGGTGGCAAGTTTAGTGCCTGGTTTTGGCATGAAATGGTGCTGTTGTGTTTTTTTGCTGGCTTAGACCACTTCTTTTATGATAAACCACATGCACAACAAAAGGGCAAATTTGTGGCTTTTGTTGGCGCCACCAAAACAGCTGAGGATAAGTACAAAAGAATTTTGAGAATGACACTGATTCCCTCTAATGGTTGTTTGACACTGTAGCTCTTACAGATGTCATGTCGTCAAGTCGAAATGCCACCACAGGTAGAAATGTGACTCTTGCGGGTGGAAACATGAATGTTGTGGGTAGAAATGTGTCTGCAGAGGGGAGAAACACTGACAATCACTGTTTTTCTTTTGCTCCTCTGCCAATTCTTTGTCAATTGTCACAAACTTGTATATGCAGACGTGCACATGTGCTTTACTGGCTCCCAAAGTTGAGTGTGTTGTTCATTCATCAAAAAGTGCTGTATCTCATGAATTGATTTGGTCTTAGTAACCAAACTTGATGCACATGTGAACTCAACACTTCTGCAAAAAAATATAACTTGCATTGACCTGTTGGTGGCGCACAACATTAACATTTTGGCAATAACCTGACAAAAGTTAGTCGGGCGTAAGTGGAGGACGACTCGGCCTCGGCGGAGGTGTGTCTCTCTCTGAACGCCCTCTAGCTCTTTTTGCTGTTCTTGTCACTTTCCTTTCCTGTCACCTGCTGTGGACGATCTGATCTAAAAATAAGCGGTGATCACAGAATGTTACAGTCAAGAGAAGCCAATGTGAGCACACAGTCAACGTATCAGTGCTGTGACACAGGACCTGCACGAGTCTCAGACGTCCTCTGTGTCCCTGCAGGTATAATCTGGCCCGTGGAGTGTATCCCCTATCCCCTCCGCTACCTCAGCCTGGCGCTGCCTCAGACGTACGCCTCTGAGGCGCTCCGCTGTATCATGTACAGAGGTAAAGTATACAAACAGGTTACACAACACTCATTAGTTTCAAGGCGTAATCAGCCGCCGCGGCTCATCCGGCTTGGCGTCCCACATTAACCGAGCCGTGAATGCGTGCGTGTACACATGACAGGACATTGTCACGTTATACGCTGCACCCCCAGTGTCTCAGACAGGGGGTCTAAATCATTCAACAGGCCTGGTTCCAGTGTAATTCCACTTAGTAGATTGAGATTCTCTTTTTTTTCTCCCTTCCTCTCTTGACCTCGGCTTTTCTAAACAATGAGGGCTCGCGCTCGTTCCAAGTTACATGATACAGGCTCGAGACAGGAAGTTAGAAGATTTATTTCCCGCTGAAAACCTTATCTGAGCCACAGTGTAAGACGGGACAGAGGCAGAGGTCAGCAGAACGGCTTATTATGGAGAAATATGGCACACACAAGCACACACAGATCAACACCCAAGGCCCAATCGTAATGCATTATATATATTATATATGAAAAGATCCATTAAACTCCTTTACGTTCGTCTTTGCTCCTTCTTAACTGACTCACTAACACTAACTACAGTGAAAATGACTCTGTGTAACTTGTGATTCCACAGGCTGGGGTCTGTCTCGAATGATGGTGTGGCGAGGCTTCGCGGTCACCATCGGATGGAACACCTTCTTCCTCATCTTGGCCACCGTCATCCTCAAGCTGAGGACGTGAGCGCCTCGTCCTCGGAGAGCGACCAGTTAATCCAGGGAGCAGAGCGGCTGTCAGGTGAAGCCACGTAGGAGAGGAGCTTAGGCCTCATCTCTGTGGCTGAACACAGAGCCGGAGAGGGGAAGGGGGGAGGGCTAGTGTGTGTGTGTGTGTGTCTGTGTGTGTACACGCTGTAGTATTCCCCAACCGGCTGCCATGATCCTGCAACAGTTGTGTGTGTGACCTCTTCAAGTGTGGGTGAACATTGTACAACATGTTGCACATCAAAGTACACACAATGAAACACACACAAGGCACGGTATAGGAATATCTTTGGGGAAACAAATTAGAATTTTTGTGATATAATCCATTAATCTTGAATAATGATGAGTTTCTAATTTTTGTTTAACTTCTATCTGCTGTTTATTGAAACTATTGACCACCAGAATGAGCCGAGCACCAACTCAGGGTCACTTTATGTTTCTGTTCCCCTTCAGATTCAACTCTGATTAAAGGGGATTTTTGATACAATTTTAAAGGAAAAATAGTAAATACACTGTTATGATGTGTTGGTAACATTGGTAAAATCTTCTATGTTGTCTATGTTATATTAGGATTATACCTAAACTGCATTAGAAACAGCTGTATGGTACTAAGTTAACCCTTCATCTATCTAAACCTGTAAACTTGCTTGTGGGAACCCAGGATGTGTTGTTACTGTGCCAAACACTATGTACCAATCAAAACATTACCGGAAACCTTCACGTCTTCTGGCTTCCCACAATAATGTAGTTAGCATCCTTTTCAGTCGCTTCTCATGTGTGTGACAGGAAGCGGTGACCATGCTAGCGTGCGTTACCAGGTGCTCAACTGTGAACCCTCATTTCAGAAGCCAGTCGTTTCTTAGTTACACTCGATGGTTACATAACTTGTGTTTTCGTGCGTGCGTGGGAGAAAATGTGATTTTGATATTGGTGATGGGGTTGCACAACGCCTCGATTACGCCGGATTCTGAACTGCCCTAAGAATGGAGTCATTTTTTTTTTTTTGGCTACTTTGGTCCCCCCACCCCCCATTGCTGATTCCACTTTGCTGGACAGAGTGGAGACTCTCAGAAAGACTCGGTTCAGATTGTATTCTGCTCTGTCAGCCGTCCGCAATGCACACAAACAGTTTTATTTTTACAGAAATGTTTAAAATAGCTTGTACTTTGAGATTTGTATTCCGCCTACGACGCTCTCACCAACAATAGGGCAAATCAAAGCACAGGAATGACGCAGATTTAGATTAAATTTGTCATGGAGGGAATGTCTCTGCGGGATGTTGTGACATCTGCACTTTGGAAAAGGAAGAAGAATACAAATAGAATCCATAAAATTGGAATATTTGGATGTGGTTCAGCTTCCGTAGATGCTGGGTTGTGGCTGACGATTGGCACGATGATGAAAGTTTAGGCCATAAGATGAAAAAGCCTGTTTAAGCCAATCACGTCGCCGTTTACCTCTTATTCTATTTAACTTGATAATTGATAATCATAAGTGGGAAAAGTCCAAATGAGATTAATTTTTGCTTTTTGAATTTGAGCACTCATAGATTTTATTTAGTGGTATGGTGCAATTTTTAAATATTTTACACATTTTCCAATTTGCACAATTAACAACAAATGTAGCACACTTTTAAATCAAAGCCACTAAGAAATTATAGCTCATATAAATCTATGAAGACAGACATCAGATGGGGCTTGTATGTCCAGGCTTTGATTGACACATAACAGATCCTGACAGGTCTTCTGATGCACTTGTTTTCTAATCTGTCCTTTCTAATTTGTCCTTTTTTTCTCATTCATCATGGTAACTAACTTATTGCATTCTACTCTAGCACTAGTTATGCTCTTAGCTGTTGGTTTTGGAAGGAAATGCGCTTACGATTTCCTGTGACCTGAAGTTCTTTTATCTACCTTTGTTGAACGCACTTATTGGAAGTCGCTTTGGATAAAAGCGTCTGCTAAATGACTGTAATGTAATGTAATGTAATGTAATGTAATGTAATGACAGGCCCGTAGTGTCTGAAAAGGCCTCCGACCACAGAACACACAACACACAAAGATCGGGAAATGTTTACACACATGCAGAAACACGTTCAATAATTCAGTACGGACATTCAGTCCAGCTCAGATGTGCAACTAAACACATATACCAGCATGTGTTGTGTGTGTTTACGTGTGTGTTATGTGCGGGTAATGCCAGTAATACTCATGTCATGTAGAATTTATGTTTCCATTTAGAGGATGAATAATGAATCAAGATGACATTAGTGCTGATTACTGTAGGTGGGATTACGTCATGGTCCATAATGATGTATGTAACGTGTGTAAGGATACGTTTTCGGGGAGGAAATTCCCTTTATCTGTTGCTGTTGTTGCTCTGTGTTCATTTATCAGTGTTCCTGCAGCCCATGTTGAGGGTCATTTATTATCTGTGTGGGAGAAATATGGATTGAAGTCCTGAATACAAGCTGCGTTGGCGTACCACGTACTCACAGAGAGAACTTTCCCTCATGTCCACATGATGCCAACATGCTCCTAAGTAGAATCACATTTTTCAAAGCTGCTGAACCCTATTGTTGTGTTTTTGCCAAACTGTGTGCGTAGCTCACATTCATATTTTCACAGTGACCCAAGGTTGGAAGATAAATCCCACATGTGCCTCACTCAACTTCCAACACACAGTAGTGTCTCTATTCTACCTACTATTGAAAAATATGGCATAGGAAGATTCACTATTAACCCTTCAAAATCCAGTACATTTAGCTGAATACCAACCAACCACTTTCTAAACGCACATATTTACCTTCTATAAATGGCAGATTTCTCATTTTGGACAACAAACTCCTCCTGTGTATTTGCAGGAACATGGAGAACATTTACATAGACTGTAGTAATCCTCCTGTTGAAGACAATATTAAGCCGATTATACCGGCTGCCATTCCAATCCTTCTGTTTACACGCTGCAGAGCCTGATTACTGACTGACTGAAGACGCCCCTTCTCATACTACGTCCTGGCAAGTTTCTGTAACAACCTAACCATTGTTCACCCATATCAGTATCTTTCTGCAAATCGTGGAAAAAAAGAACAATTTCTCTTTATATGTGAGCGTATTCACACAAGCTGGTCCATCATGTGTGTGGTAAAATGCCTTAAAATGACACTTTGTCGTCGTTTAATAAGGTGTATACATCCTCAATAAAAACAGATGCAATTGAAATATTGTTTATGTCCTCATTCAGTTGCTTTGTCTATGGCTTGATTGACATTGAGGTAAAGAAAGTTATGTTGGGCTTTGTGTGAATATGCAGTGTTATGAAGGTTACCAGGATGTACTCTACTCGATCTACTTGGCTCCAAACGGCAAACTACCTCCTCTGTGTCTCCCCGTCCTGTATCGTGGCAATGTATGCGCTGTGAGAGCAGATGTGCTTTGATGAAGTACGATTCATGAATTTTAAGACAATAAACCTACTGAGAAATCTGTTCTTCGTCCTGTTTGTGTAGCATTCGGGAGCGGTGCCAGGTACAAAACCCCCACAATTCCTGTGACTTGGAAAAACGCTCCAAGGCAATAGAAGACAGATTTATTTGATTACATCATCCTCCCTTGCATCACTGTGTTGCTTGTCGCCATGGTGATGATGACCCTATTGCCTTAGGTCGTGGCAGTGAGATCCTCACCTCACTCTTTGACTGTTTGAACCATGTGTGTGTGTATTTCAATGGGTTTGTGTGTCTTTTGTGTGTCTTTCTATGGTTGATTGTCAGCACATCTTTGAATTTTTTGAGTACAGTGTGTGTGTGGGTTTGTTTGTGTTATTGTGTGTATGATCTCATTTTTTGAGTATCTGTGTATGTAACTGCCCTGGGTGCATTCTTTGTGTGCATGTGTGTCCAAACTAGAAACTAGGCACAGTGTCTGTTTGTGTGTGCATGTACATGGGAGTGTCCTTTATAAATGCAACTGTGTGTGTGGGTGTGGGTGTGGGTGTGTGTGTGTGTGTGTGTGTCTCAGATACCTTTGAATCCTGTGTATGTGGCAAAGTGTGAGCTTACGTGGCTACCAGGGTGTTTCCTTGTTCCTTGTTCTTCATCTTCCACTCCATTAAAATCCACATTAGCAGGCGCTCAGTATCAGAGCACGCCCATGTTTCACCTGACACATACAAGCCCATTTATATATATATAACATACAAGTAAACACATATATATTTGTCTCCAATGTGTGGTTGTCATAATCCCCGAGCAAATGAGCTCAGCTCTACACTCTCACAGTCTCACATCATAAAGAGTCTAAGATGGGCATGGTACACTTTGTCATGCGACCACTTAAAAAATAGATAACTGTCTCACTGACAGGCTACCATTAAAATGGCTGCTTCCTCAGTGTGAAATGTGAGTCTGACTCGTTGTCTGCCGCCAATTATAGTGGGTGGTGAGCTTAAGGGACGACGCCGTACCTAATTACAGCCAATGACTCTGTAATTACACGCAATGACACCCAAAGCCTCGTAGGACGATGCTGTATGTTCCACATGCAGCTCAGTCAGAGTTTACGTAACACAGCATGGATAGAATGTAATGAAACTGATCCAGATGCTGCCATGTTTACAGATCCTGCTTTAATTAAAGAAACAACAGTGTCATTTAAAAGGAAAGTACATTTACTACAATCTGCATCTGGTTTACATTTCCTCTTGTCGTTTTGCAATACGTCATAAGCTAAATTTACAAAATGTTAGTTTCTTCATTTGAACTGCTGTTCCAAAAACATAACTAGAAAGTTTACAAGATATATTACATCTTTGTACATACAGTGAGATGTTTAGATGTGACACTCCAATCTGAGACTCCCAACGTGTGTCAAATGTCCATGATGTCATACAGACTGACAGTGATCTTAAAAAATGAATTATAATCAGGCTTCGTGTTGTAGTGTTGCTTGTCTTGTCCATATTGATATGAAAACACTTTATGTTTATGCTAAAGGTACAATATGAAACCTATTGTGGAATTTCTCCATAGGAATTCTCAAACACTGTGCTCTGTGAGTGATGTAACGTTCCTGTAGCTCCTCCCTCTGATGGAATCTGATTTCGCTAGCCCTAAAAATACAATGAAACTGGTTTTATTTTTGTATAAACAGATAGAATTGAAGTGGGCTGACCCTGAATGAAATTGTTTCTGTCTCGAGGGGAGCTTTTATCTTACATTTCACCAACGTTACACAGAATCTACAGAGGACATACACACTGCAGAGTGTGTACACAGAAGTTTATGCGTGCTACCATTGTTGTCTTTTTATTATGACTTATTTCACTGAATTTATTTGCTCTACTTGTTTGCCATCATGAAGTCACTGAAACAAATGACTTTTTAATGATTGCTTTGGGACAATTATTGTTGCATTCAGCCAGTGCCATCTCTGCCACACACACAGCTACTGACAGCTGAGATGGAAAAAGGCCCTGCCAGTTGTCTGCCTCTTGTCTTGGCAGGTCTTGGTGCTTTTCTCAAGCTGCTCACAACCGGTTTATAGACACATTAATAGCTGCCAAATTTGAGTTATGCATGTGAGTCTCGGGCTGGTGATTTGAGCAGGCAGGTGCTGTATTTTCTTTTCAGAAACACTTCATCCCTTCTAGTCTGGAGAAAGCAAAGGTAGGATTTTACTGTTTACTGCATTTACTACAAAACATCTGGAATATGGTGTATTGTTGTGCATGTCGCAAGATACATCACAGACAATACTTCATAATGTAATGTCCACCCAGTGGAAAATACGCTGCCTAAAGTGTACGGCTGTGTTACGCAGCATCCACAGTACAGTACATCCATTCACAATATGAGCCAATGGATCCAGATTGTTAATCAAATACAGACACATACATAAAAAAATTATCGTAAGAGCTGTACTCAGTCATGTAGTCTCGCAATGGTGGCATACACACACAGAGAGAGGAATAGGGAGAGAGAGAGACAGAGAGAGAGAGAGACGGGAGAGAGAGGGAGAGAGAGACGAGAGACTGCACATTTGATTCATCTGGTCCACTCACCCTATGTGCCTGGTTTGTGATATGCTAAACATTTGGTAAACATTATCCAGTGCATGGTTACTGTCACCATGGCAGCATGACAACAGCAGTCAGCTCGGCCCTTCAAAACACGGGACAGTAGTGTTATTTAATATTTGGCTAAGCATGAGCACAGCATGTTTCTATCACATAATCCTGTCACACCAGTGAAGACTTCTCTATGCAGCCCTCTTGACTCCCTCGTGCTGGTGAACGCAGCCCAGCTGTTGCTATGTTTTGGTCTTATCACACAACAACAACAAAGGATAACATGCTCCCTGAGAACAGGTTGCCCCGGGTGCAGTCCCATACACTTTGTCCACTTGCAGCATCACATGGGAGCAGAACAGATGTTAGAGTTAAGTAAGACCTAGTTATGTGCCTGTAACTGAGGGGTTTCATTCCAAAGTCCCCAATGAAAGTTTTGAAGTAGTTCTGGTAGCTAAGGTGACCCGGAGGTCATAGTTCAGTACTTCTGTATTCACCCTGTCAAACTGGGAGTCTGCAGCAATGTGCTTACTCAGTGATATTTTTCCAGGATATCTGCCAAAAGCCCAAAGTGTAAACATCAATACTAAAAACGTAAAAAGACAAAGTTATGAAAAACATCACAATCCATTTTTTCATCCACATTTGACAGCAGTAACTTTGTCAGCAACAATCTCCTTCCCGGCATGCTGAAAACTGAGGTTTTAATTTACTTCTGCCAGGAGACAAGATAAGATATATTCCCACTTTGTGCATTTAAAGTAAAGTCTGCCCCGTTTTAGTTAGAGAGCAGATTTCTGTGCTGCAGCTTAAACTCATTTCCAGGCTCTTTTGAATGTCCTGCACTGCAGAGAAACAATGCAAAGAAAGGTCTTCAAGGTTTTCAAAGACATATTTTGCAAACTTATATGAACTATGATTTCTTTCTAACTGTAATCTTGTGTTAACTATTTAGATCTCATGTCTCAGTGTTGATTACAAATAGATTTGTTGCCAAGTATTCACAATTCACAATTCCTTAAATTCCTTATGTATCTTCTTTGTTATTACTTTTTACTTTAGTCTTCTTACCGACCTTTTTTATGCTCAATGATAAACTGTAAGATCTACAACATACAAAAATGAAAATCTGTGCAAAAGGAAAAATAAAAGTACAGAAAATGTGCATTCAACGTCACACATTGACACATTGGCAGTGGTAAAGTGAGCTCACACATGTGCAGGCTGGATACACTGTGTACCTAAGTGTTTTAATCAGACCACATGCACCATGTGTGTGTCTCTGCTGCATTTTTCATCATTTCTTGACGCTTCACACAGAAGTGCAGCCCATTGGCGTTTGGAAAGAGAAGCACTTGTCAAAACATCCATCAGGAGTGAACTGGCTGGAGCGTTTTCAACCGTGGAATCAAAGAAAGGTGTGTCTGCTGCTTTCAACCCTGGAAACGTCCACAAGAGGTGTTGGTGTTGTCACCATAGCAACATAAACAGCAGGATTCAAACACAGATTAAAATGTGTGCAAAGATTATGTAAGGTGTATGTGTGTGTGTGTGTGTGTGTGTGTGTGTGTGTGTGTGTGTGTGTGTGTGTGTGCGTGTGCGCGTGTGTTTGTGTGTGTGTGTGTGTGTGTGTGTGTGTGTGCATGTGCCTATATATACAGGCACACATGGTTTCTTATGTTTGTTAAGTCAAAGCAGATTCTTCCTTCAGAGCGCCTGCAGCTTATACAAAAACACTTTTACTTGAAACACCCACTGCCCACTGTTGGCATCCAGTGTGGCAGCAGGAGTGTATTTTATTAGCATACGTTAAGAGTGTGTTTTACAGCGTCTCAGCAGAGTAAAAATAAAGTGTGCTCGTGTGTGTGTCATTACCATTGGGGAAGTTAAGTTCTATTTAATCTGTTCTTGGCCTCACCTGATTTTTCCACTCATTGCCATATTGAAGGAGTCATCTCCTACTCAGAGCTTGGACACACAAACAATTCCATTCACATGCACACACACACACACACACATTCAGCATTCACCACCCCAGCCTAATGGTAATGTTTTATGCTCCACATCTTGGACAAAGTTAATTCTCAAGTCTTTAGCCTTACATAACAGCTTTGAAACAGACATTGACAGTGACAATGTGACAGTCCACTCAATCATGTCTAAACTTCATCATCCCACCGATTGGAGGATGGTTGGAGTTTAAAAATACCACGACGTTTACACATTTCCATTCATTAAGCATTTTGCATGCCATCCAGATGAATGTAAAAGCTTTAATGGACATGAATGTGCACAGTTTTGGATCAAAATCTGGACTTTGAACGGTGTCAAAAGGTGGTTTCCAAAACAAATAAACAAAATACTGTTTAACAAGCTCCAACACCCACATGCCTTCACATTGACACTCACACAGAGCAGGAAAGAGGAGAAGGAAGGCATGCAACATGCTTCAGATAAAGAGAAAGATGGAGGAGGCGACAGAGACAGAAGAACCCTGCAGACCCTGTGTGATTCCAACCAACTCAGGCTGAAAATGTATGCACTCATGGCATGTAAGGTGGTTTGAATGCATGGGAAGTACACTTGTTAGGTGAGGGAGTCACACGCGTGTCTGTGCTGACTGATTCACGCACATCCAAGTGCAACGTGGAGGTAATGAAGCAGGAACAGCTGAAGGTCTTCAGTTTTCAAGGTCAGTGTGTGCAGCCTACTTTATGTCAGATCACAACACTGGGTGTGTGTGTGTAAGTGTGTGTACGTGTGTGTACGTGTGTGTATGTGTGTATGTGTGTGTCTCAAAAAAGACAATAATTAAAAACACAATTACATTTTTAAAAGTAAATAAATATAAAACTCATAATAATGTCAATTCAGACACAGTACAGAGAATAATGCATGTCCACCTTGGTTAACTGGTTGATGGAAGATGTTCAACCTAAAAGTGTGATTTTTAGTTTCTGTGCAAAAATGGCATATAATAAAACATACAATAATTTGGAATCAATAAAGAACTTAAAACAGATTAAATAAGAAATGAAAGTTTTTGTTTCTGTGCCTCTTCCGTGTATCGGAAAGACAAAAGAAATGACACAAAAAGTGAGACAAAAAAACAAAAACACGTCCTTGAGTTTAGGACCTCATTTCAGCACTGAAGTAAGGGAGAAAAACAGATACGACTACATACCCCAGAATGCTTTGCGGCGACGTCATGGCGTTGTACCCCTCTGTCCCCCTCCTCCGTGCGTACGCTCGGGGGGCAGAGCACGGAGAACAGCTCCGCTCTGTTTACGTTCAGATGCTCACAACAAAGGACCGCGCGCCGCTCTCCGCCTGTCATCTCACAGAAAACACACGGGATATTTCCTCCAGTCGTCCGCGTTTGTAACTCTTATCACGGGGAAAACACAGCGAATAACGTGTCACCTCACCGGCCTTGTGTATTTTGCGTGGCACCTTTTTGTTTTTCCTTGTGGCGCGCCAGACTTCAGAGGAGAAATTAACATAAAATCTCCTCTTTTTTTTGTGTGTGCCGGTGGAGCGTTAGCTAGCGCGCTAGCCTCACCAAGTTGGGAGAGCCAGCAGCTGGTGGAGAAGCTAGCAGCTCAGTCCGCCTCACCGGGGAGAGAGAGAGAGAGAGACGCGGGGGAGAATAAGAGCAGCTCGTCGTTGACATCACTGTGAGTAAACACACGCTTGAAAGCCGCCCTGTCCATTAATCGTTACAACGGTAAGAGTGCTGCAACGGCAGTCTGTCGGAGTGCTAGCAGCCCGTACAGTTTACGCAGTGTTTTAATTGTTCTGCTACTGAGGGTCACCTGCTCTCCCGTTCATGCAGCGAGGGTGTAAGACCTCTGTTTTGCCTTATTTTAAATGGACTTTCTGTCATTTTCGGGTGTTGAAACGTTCAGCGGGTACGTGGGTTCAGGGCTGTTATTGTGAGAGCTACTGCTGCTGTAAAGTGCTGAACGTTGTCAAGTGTTCGCACGCACACACACAGAGAGAGAGAAGTGGGGTTTCCATGCACCTGTTTTTCCCTCTGGCTTGATCTCAGTAAATCAGCAGCGTTATAAAGATAAGGCTGATGGTGGCGTATGAGTGTCTTTTCTCTCTCTCTCTCTCTCTCTCTCTCTCTCTCTCTGTGTAAGAGAGAGACAGAGACAGAAAGAGATGCAGTATTAGTTTACATCAGTTCCAGTCTGCTTGCTGACCTGTCAGATGGGGGAGTGAGTGAGAAAGGGAACATTGCCTGATAAGGAATTAAGCAACTGCACGAACTCTTGCCATTACTAAAGCTTGATTGCCAGTTAATGACTTCCCTCCCCTTCTCTGTCAAGCTATCTCCCATCTCTATGCCTCCCTCCTCCTCCTCCTCCCCCTCTTCTTCTTCTCCCACCCCCACCCCCTCTGTCTCTTTCTTTTTGTCTCGCTCAATACATCCCAGCCAGTGAGCAGTGATGTGATAAGTTCTGCTGCTGATAGAGATCACTGTGACTTCTCTGTGTTGGAAATGTCATGATGAAGACAGAGTGGTGTTAACTCTATCAGTGCCTTGACACTGCCACTGCTGCACACACACGCCTGGTTTCCATTGTATGCTTGTTGGTGTGATGATGAATCAGGCAATTCAACTTCTTGAAAAGACAGTCAATCCTACGAGACAATAGAGCAACATTGCATCTGTCCATCAACAATTCAGGAGATGTTTGACTAGTTGGTGTAGTGGTATTGTATTGGTTTAGGTTCAAAACACAATGCTATGCATGCAGTACAACAACAACGGCGGCACCATGAATCCAGCGTTAATCAGTATCACAAAATTAGATCATTAAATCCTAAAAGACGGTGATTTCATTTAATTAAGTAATGTCTGGATACACAGCATGTGCCAGAGAGGAGGAGCACTTCTCTGCTTCATCAGCTCAGACCTTTAGTATTAAATAACATATAGATTATAATATGTTAAAGATCCATCCATATGAATCATACGCCATTTGCAGACAATGATGTAGATTCCCCGAAATGATGGAAATGCCACAAAACCCATTTCCCCATGGTAAGAGCTTTGGCATAGACATACTTATTAGCAGCCAGCTCTGCTCAAAGTCAACAGCTTTTAGTACAGAGAGAGTTATGAAATATCTCTCCAAGATGCAATGGTTCTATTATGTTTGAACCTGTGCTTAGTTACTGAAAAGTGAACTAGTTGTTGTGGAGCCTAGTGGGCTGTAGTGAATAGTTTGGTTTTGTATCTGATGGAGCATGTGGATGGAACAGAGGTGGAGCTGTTTGCTATTACCCCTTTGGTTTATTTATTGATTTCTTCCTATCTCAGGATAAAACATTTTGTATTAAATTATTGCTATTTTAAGTCTGCCTGCTCACGGTAATCTAAATGGCCATAACATGTAATGTGCAGCGTTTAGGACACACAGTATAGCATGTAAGAGAAGAGCACCAGTGTGGTGTGGGTACAGACAGTGTGTGTGTGTGTGTGTGTGTGTGTGTGTGTGTGTGTGTGTGTGTGTGTGTGTGTGTGTGTGTGTGTGTGTGTGTGTGTGTGTGTGTGTGTGTGTGTTACCCGCCGGTATGGTTTAGAGTCTCAGTTTCAGGCAGGAAACCGGAGCCGGTGGTGTCAGACGGGGAGCGGTGAGAGCTCTGATGTCTTAATGGAGGCTCAGTGCTGCCCGTATCCTTAGTAACCCGTCTGCTGGGACACTGTGAGGCCTCCCAGTCGCAGTCTTGGCTGGACACTGTGTGGCTGCTATCCTGTAACCAAAAACCTCCTAAACCCTATTTCATTGATTTTTCTTAATGTTTTTTACTTCAGTTAAATGAAAGCCCTTACATGGTCCTCCATCAGCTCTGCAAGGTTTATCATCCAATATGACCACCAGTCTCATTTAAACACAACTTACTTTTGGGGGATTTGATTTGCAAAATCTATACTGCTGTAGCTGCAAAATGTGCATGTTGTAAAATATAGTTTTCATATTATGCACCAGTCGGATTGTTCCATCTTCCTCAAGCTTATGTGTTATATCTGATGAATCACAGAGGGAAGTCAAATAACCTTCCATAATTTCCATAACCTTCAGTGTTGTAGTTGTATTTAATCTTAATTCCCATTTCTTCTTATTTTTAATAAATGGTGCTAATGTATCACTTGTTGTTTCCACAGCGGTGCAATCTGCAGGGTTACTTTGTGTAAGGTAGAATAAGTATTAGGCTTTTGTAATCCCCATGTCCTATACCAGCTGTACAGAGGTCACAACTCTATTGATGTAGGTAATTATGTTCTTATGGAAGAAAGTCATTTTTTAATGTATATCTGCAGATTTTATTGCTGTCTTGAAGCAGAGTGAGATATGAATTATAAGTCTAGAAGAAGAATTCCATGACAATTTCATTTGCAATGGACTGATGGCATCAGAGAAACAAGTTTAAACTGCAAATACTCTGTGCAGGAATTGGAATCAATATATTTGATAAATACTTAATAAGTTTGCAAAAATAAAGTGTTGAAATCTCTGAAGACAGATCATCAGTGTGTAATAGCTGTGAACGGGGCTGAGGCAGCAGTTGCCGGTTAAGTTCTAGGTGACGAGTGAGTACGCCTTGGATTAACACCAACAAAACAGTAGCATGCCAAATGACTGTGCACCTCTGTTTACACCCTGTTATATTTTAAGGACATCATGTACAAAAGGCTATTTATCTTTGTGTGTGTGTCTGAGAGTTCAGTGGGAATCGGCGGGTGTGTTTGCCGGCGCGTCTGAGCAGGTTTGCCTCTGTTGTGGGCGAGGAGCTTGGAACCCTCCTCCCCGTCCAGCTTACTGTCTGCCGGGCTGGTAAACAGGCTGAAGGTTGGGGAGGGAGATTACGTCTGTCATGGAAAGTGGGTCAGACAGTGGGCACGTTTTTATGGCCCTGTTTCTGTGAGGTACGGGAAGAAGGGGGTGCATTAAACCACCAGCCATTTTCCACCGCGGAGAGTCAATGTGCTCTGTGCAATCCTGTCTGAAACGCCCTGTCGTCACAATTATGATAAACTAATGTACACTAAGGAAACATTCAGACTACAGGCAACTTAGTTTAATTGCAGTTATGGCCGGTTTAAGAAAGGATATGGAACATTGAGTTGTTTACCCGGTATCTTATTTAGGAATGTTATCTATTCTCAGAGTAATAAGCACAATAAAAGTTATTTTTACCATTTCCTTACTGATGAATCATAACCACACTGGTGAGGGAAACAAGGATGTAAACTGTTCAACCGCAGCGTGTTTGTCTTGGCTGTCGTGCCACACGCAAGCTGGTTTCTCAGCTGGGGTTGAATGGACTTAAGGTGACTTTTCGATCATGCTATTTCCATTCTGGATGGAAAGACATGATGATGGTGACACGGATGCAGAGTCACAGATGGCACAGTGACATTTACACATCAACCATACGCTTCTCCTGCCAGTGCTACTGCTGATAAGATGCTTCCTATCCATGAACATGAAAGATTTTAAATGGCGAAATCGGTTTTCCTGTGTGCAGATATGCATTCTTTATTTCTGCCTTTCTTTCATTCTTTGGTCCATGCCTCACTTCTCCATCACACAAAATGTCTTTATCTCACTCTTCTTACGAGACGTCCAACTGCTCCCCGCCGGGTTGTTTCATTTAAGACGTGATTCTAATGGATTGTCCTCTTTATTAGGCAGTGCACAGGGATTCAACCTCCTGGGACTCCGCTTTTCTTTCTCTCTTTCTTTGCTCTCTCTGTCCATTCACTGCCTCTCCTCGCATTGTTTTTCCTTCACAGTCAATCGCAACTAACACACACGCCAATACCTGCGTCAGAGAATTAAGCGGGCAAGAAAATATAGTGGGGCTCCTTCAGCTCCTTGAAAAAATAAATAGCTGTGAGGGAGTTCACAGCTCTGTTTGGCAACTCTATTACCTTAACGGTAAACCAGCTGGATTTATGAATAGAATCCTTATTTGTAAATGTTAGCAGAGTGTTATGGAAGGGAAAAATAACGGCATGCTTATGTTAATGATGTTCTGACACCAAGGCAACACCCAGTTCTGCTCTCCACCAGGTCAAACAGGCCCCAGAACTCACTGGCCGCTGCCTACGCCTCACCCTCAGTGGCTGGTGAGGCAGTGGCACAGATGTAAATCTATCAAATCAGTTTGCTCGTCATGTTGCTGTTCCGGTTGCGTCTGGTGACGTTTCCTTTGGCCCAGTCTCAGAGCAGAGGCTTTTGCTACCAGGGGGCATCTTGCTTCCTTCATTTCATTGGCTGTCCTTCAGCTGAACATTGTGGTGTGTGTGTGAGACTAAGAGGGGGAGTCAAGATTGGGCGCCCTCTCCTTTTCTCTCCCTCTTCCTCTCCAACTCGCAGCCACATATTCATAAGTACACAGAGACGTATTATTACCAACTCCCCTCTGATCATGCATGATTGCCTTTTCCTGCTTAACTTTCCAACCTTCCTGTGTCAAACGAGCCGGCGGTCTTCTCTGTAACCTGTTTCGGGCTGCGGCCTCCGCGGGGAGCAGCGCCTTCTCTGTGAACTGGACCAAATGTGAAACTGTTGGGCGTGTAATACAGACAAAGCTTGCTATCCGTCTCCTGAAAGCTTAGCAAATTGTATTTTAAGTTTTTAAAGTCTGTAAGTCGGAAAAGATCCGAAAAAGAGTGAGACGTGAGCCCCGCCAAGGCCCAGAGTGAACCCCGCCCACTGAAGCCTGCATGCAGACTGTGCTAAGCGCGAGGTCGTCTGGTTTGGACAGGGACGAGGCTAATGATTACAAACTATGACCAGGTGCAGCACAATTAGACCCACATAGATCATTGCTTCCTTTCTCCCCAGAGAGACGCAAAGAAACGCAACATGAGCCCCCAATACAAATGGCCCCAAACTGGAACACAGGATGGAAGCATATGCTATAAAGGAAAATATCAACAGAAAACATGGGCTCGTCCCAGCTGTCCGCCAACCACCCTGCCTCTTTTAGAACTACAGCTGGGCTAGAATGACGAACCCTAAGACGAATCCACATTCATTCCTTTTGACCTCAGACCTGGAAGTTATGAGGTTTCATCGGGCACTTTTGTCAACAATCAGTAATTCAAACGATGCCTCCACACAAACCTCTTTACATGTGGCTGGATTTAGATCTCCCAAATATTTACCCAATTGAATAACAGACTAAATTGAATACGTTCAGCAGTGTTTGTGTACACTGCACTGAATACAGATGGCTGTCATTCTGCCCCTGCACTGTATGGAAGGTCACACTGTGTATACACTGTGCGGCGAGGAGGCGGCATGCTCCTCCAGAAGCACTTTGTGTGTGTCTGTGTGCTTTGCCTACATGTCCGTATGACCATGCTTTATGTACGCGTTTGTCTGCATGTACGACCTTGCCTACGTCTCTATGCATGACTGCGCACAGCCCGTCTCGGTCCCTGCTGCAGGAATATGCGTCCCAGCGCGCGCGTGTGTGTGCTCGTATGTCTCACTGCATCTGTGATTGTGTGTCTGGGTGTGTGTTTTTCTCGTACGTGCATGTGTGCGCGTGCTGCAGCGCAATCACCACCCGGAGTGTTTGTTGTCTGGGGCTTGTGCGCCGGCCTGTGTTCATCCCGATGAATCATTGATGAGGCTGTAATTCGAACACCAGGCCTCCTGTTTTCCCCTCCTGCCTTCCCTCATGAGTTAGCCTCCTCCCAGCGCCGCTTACAGGAAAAACCAGTAGGCCGCGCTGACAAAGCACAGACAAAAGCTCCCACCAAAGGCTGGAAAAGGGACCGTCTGTTCCTCCGGTGCTTTGTTGGCTGTTTGTAACTGCTGAATAACTATTTGGCCCGAGTCAAAGTCAGAGCACAATGATGTTTGACATTTAGACGTAATCTAATTAATCTCATCAGGTTTTGATATTGGGAAGTCTGATTCACATTTTCCCAAAAGCTGTTCTTCATCTTGTATTACCTCGTATAGATTATTGCAGAAGGGGGAGGAGATAAGGATTTACTGAGACGCTGTCATGAGTTGGATTAAACGGTGACAGTCCGTCCACTCAGCATCTCCGTCTAGAGTCGAGGACGTTAAGCTGGAGTCCTGGATATCTGTGGGGTTGCCAGTCTGCGGGAGCCTCCAAAACAACTGGTAGTTTGTTTTGATGGATTAAATGAATTCTCAGCAGGAATTTGGCGCCGAAGGGTCCGGGTCGACTCTTGTAGGAGTAGAGGGCAGAGGTGGGAGTGGTGGGGCTGCGCTGTAATGGAGTCCTGCTTTCAATTAGCATATGTTTGAGGTTAAATTGTGTGTTTTTCTTTGGGCGATCGTCGCCTCGGTGGACATGTGCTGTTCACCGTTGAAATTGGTCGGAGTGGTGTGATGGGTGTTGGCCTTGCAGCACCCCAACGTTCATGGGAAACTTAACTATGTGACCTCACAGGTTTGTTTTTGTGAAATTGGAGGTCCGGTAGCTGTTGATGCCATATTCACTTTATTCCCACATCTGCTCTCAACAACACAGCTGGGGTTTACATTCCTCTCCTCGTTTCTAATGCTCAAGTCCTCTTCCTGACCTGCTCCACATATTTCATGCCTTGCTGTTTATAGCCGACGAGTGTGAGTATTGTTGTGGCAACGCTTCCTCAGGTCAAGTGCTTGGCATCGGGCCCAAGTGGATTATTCTAGTCCGCCTTGTTAGTGGCTACTCCTTTTTTTCCCGACATAGTCAGAGCTTTTGAAGATCCCCTTGAAGTGGCTCAACGTGGCTTAGTGTTGGCTTCTACCATGTCATGTACACTCACTGTGTTGCTAACAACAGCACACGAGGAAGTGGTCTGGGTTTCCTTTTTGTCTCTTGTATGCCAGTTTTACCAACTCTGTGGTGCACGCATTAATGGTTTCTCCAGAGTGTGTAAGTTCTGCAGTATGTTCTTTAACAAAAAAAAAAGGGGAGGGGGGGGTGTCACCTGCTACACTCATAAAAACTGACAGATGGGCTCAAGCTTATAAATGTTTCACCACATAAGAGAATGTGAGCACTATTCTGGGTTGGCAGGATGTTCTCCACACAGCGACTCTCTATATACGTTTGCATTTCATCGCAGTGATTATTAGGAGGACGAGGAAGGAATTCATTAGCACCGCATTTAACATGGTGGTAAAGGCAGAGAGCACGTATGTTACACGGTGCAAAAGTACTGTTCTTCAGGGTAGCGGTGAGTGTTTGGAACTGAACATGAGTACTGTTTGGGTCTGGGCGTTTTGTTTGTGCTCAGTTGTGTGTATGTGTGTTTCATTCAGTGCCAGGTGTGTTACAGAGCGTCATGTCACTGCAGGCTCGTACCAAATCTCCATTGTTTGCCCTGGCCTTTGCTGGCCTTCATTCCGTCCAGGTTACACACGTTGTTTCGTCCTTCCTATGTGTCGCCGTACGCATGATTCTGGCATATGTTTCCATCCATCATGCTGTAAATATTGGACCACACACACTCACAGCATACACCACCAGGGAGCATTGAACATGAGAAGTGCACTCCTGTCTGTGAGTGGGCAGGGAATTGGGACTTCCTGTGTGCATCAACACGACGGCTGTGTGTAAATCACTTTGGAGCCGACTGGCTACAGGCCTGTGAGGCAGAAATGTGTTTTTGTTCCCAAGAACTCATTTGCGTTTGTGTTTATCTCTGACAAATCTGTAAAATATCATCAGAATTCATCAAAATGAAGAACATGAAGTTGTAACTGAATAATGCATTGCTGCACACAAACTACAAAACACTAGAATCAACTGCTTGTTGTTTACTCGCGCTCAAGATTTAACAATCTGGTTTGTATTGATAATGCCATTTTATCTATATACACCCAGCTGAGCTTCAGGAGATGTAATTTACGCCACATTAATCTTCTGTAATGTTGCATCAGCAGTGAATGTTCCCTGTCCTAAGGTCCTCTGTTGTTTTTTATAGCCTCTCTGAATGGAAATGGCCTGCGTGTGCCAGCGCACAATTTTGGGTTTATTTTGAGCGAGCAGATTGTAGATATTTACGAGATCTGGAAAAGTGTGGCTGGAAATGAGTCTGATCATTTCCACGCACTGAAAAGTTTAACATTTCCTCTTTTATTATAATTGGAGTCGGGGAGAAGAGTCCCCAGCTAGAGGAGATTACGAGCTTGTTGACAGTCTCACACATCAGAATATAGTCCTCCAACTCACCACTGGCACTACCACTAACATTGCCGCGGCGTGATGAAAATATTAACACTTGGCCGTTTGCCAAACATCGCAGATTTTGTCTCAAGATGTGTGCTGCTCTGGGATTCAACCGACAGTCTTCTGGAAGCTCTGTGTGTTCTGAAAATGTGCTGGCTGCTGCGGTGATGGAGGAAAAGAAGGAAATATTATAGTCTTAGTTATAAAAGCATTGGCATTGTGCAAAGCTTGTGATCGTAGTGTGAGTGTGTGTCCTTCAGCCATAGCAGCCACGCTCACTGAGTAATACAATAGTACCACACGCAGTACAATACCCTATAGAGCACCACTACAGTGAAGCTGCAGAGCTCTTATGCTCTGACAGCTATGCTGTCTCAAATGGATCGGTTTTGCAAATTGAATGTAGTCCTACTTTATGCTGCACATCTTTATTATGTCAGAACAAAGTATTTTCTTCCCGTGCGCCGAGTGGCTGGTAGTCCCTTTGTCTCCGTCCGTTCTTTTCATCTCCAGTGCTGATTCAGACTCTCCACGTTCATTGATCAGACAGGCTTGGATAGAAGGAAAGGGAATAGAGAATCTGGCGTCGGGTTTATCAGCCCCCGCTCCACCTCAGGGATCGATTTACGAGCCATTGGGCATCTAATCTTGACAGCGTGCAAACCAATCCCTTCATGCAACCCTACACACTGCAGACTAGACCTAAGGTGTCTGTAAACGAGCTCGCGCCCTCATAAACACACACATATGTATTCACAAGTGCATCACACCCTCACAGTAAATTCAAATGCCCGCTGCTGTATACAAAGACACACACACACACTGCCTCCCCCACACTCCAAAGGACGTCTCTGAATTACACAGCCATGATATGTGGGATTAACACAGGCTTTGTAATTGCTGAAGTTGCATTAAATCAGCTTGAATGCAAGAGGTCACAACTCGCATTTTAGGGTATGTGCAGACCAAAACAACAGCACTTAGCCGCAGAGTCTTAGCCGCAGTCATAGGGAGTAATGGGTTGACGTATGAAACTCTCTCAGCATTGTCTTGTCTGAATGAGGAAGCAGGATCTTGCTGAGACTATTAGTCTGAGCTGATAAATCTGCAGTCTGTCTCTTTGAAGCCTGTCTGTCTGACTGAAGCTGAAGCCCATCATAGGATGTTGATCTCTCTGTTATGGGTCAATGATGTGGGCCCGCTTCCCCCAACACAGAGCTCCATTCAGACCTCATGTTCCTAATGTTATTTTCCACTTTTTAAAATTTGTTGAATTATATTTTCAAGGCTTTATCACCACAATAGCGGTTAGGTTGTTTTGTAGTGCGTCTAATGGTCCCTGAGGCAAAGGGGGTTTGTTAGATTGAACTAAATGAAGGTTGCTTCGCGTCTGAGAGACAAAAACAAGTTTGCAATTATACCTCCCATGATGCCTTTCACTCCATTGGGGTTTGATTGTAGATTTAATTGACCTCTCCCCTCTTCCTTGAAGGACAGGACATGATCTAAGCATGTGGAGGGACTGAGCCCCATCTCAAGCAGAGCACAATAGTGTGGAGCTCCTCTGAATGTGGGAATGAACAATAGCAGCTTTTCTGCTAGGTGAGGCCGACATGTTTCTAAGCAGTATTTGGATTAGCTGAACATACTTGCCCCTTTTAACATGACCCATACTGCAAGTCCTTTGCTTAAAGTGGACTTTAAGCAAAGTTTCTTGTTATCTAATTATCAATGACTTGCCAACAAGAATGTATTCTGCCATTGAATGTTGCGTGTTATTATTTCTGGTGATCAAGTATGAAATATTGGACTTCATAACGTAAGGACAGTACGTACGTTTTTGTTTCTGTGGGCTAACGCATCTAATTTCGTCCTGAGGCTCAGATTCAGCTGAACCTCAAATTACAGTTGCACCGGCAGCTGTATCTCAAAGGAAGGCTGCACAACAAATGACTGAACAATGAAACGCTCCAGAAAGTGCATGTAGTAATGAGTAACTTGTTGTCAGCTGCTGGTAACAACGATCATCATGTTGTGAGCTAATTGCTAATAATAGTTTGCACTTAAGCAATTCTTGTCTCAGTGGGACAGGACAGTTTCCTCAGGGACAGATGTCTCAAGTGTCCCCACAGTGAAGTACATTGATTTTGCAGCTAGCAGTGACACGGTCGTCTTTTCCATTCTATTATGCATACATTTTACTCCCCACCTGATCCCTGAGGTCCTGCTCCTAACCTTTCGAGTATCCTGAGACACATGACAGAATGCAGCAGTTTCTCACGGGGTTGAACCTGTGTAGGCACATACAAACAGAAACCTGGCTTTGATGTCAGTGGAAGGAAGTGGTGGGTGTCGGCAGGTCCAGTATGGACTGGCATTTCCAAAAAAAGGATATGCAACATGAAAAACGCCACGCAACGTCTTCTTTACAAGTCGGTATCAAAGGCATTCTTTAATCGCCCAAACGTTTTGTGTTCGTCTGTTTGAAATAAGCTTCACGCCCACTCGCTCTGTGTAACAGCTAAAGCACAGTCATATCATTCTCACATTTCCTGAAGAAACCACATGAAAAAGATCAGCTGTAAGAGTGCCCGTATGACTGAATGTGTGTATAAATTGATATCAGCTAGCTTCAGGATCAACACAGCAGGAAATGGGGTATAACATTGATATCACCTTAAAGGGCAATTCCAAAAGGTTAATACAGTGATTGAACTCGTGACATTTCAGGTACGGGATCATCTTTCTAACCATTACACTAACCTGCATCAACAAATGAGTGGTTTCTGCCAGCTCAAGCAGTTACGCAGGCGTTTGATTAAGCAGATCATATCACTGTGGCTTTTAATAATAGATGCCCTTTTGGGGTGAGTGTGATACTGTGCTGAAACCCATCCATCCATCTATTCTCCATACACACTTATCCTATTCAGGGTCGTGGGGGGGCTGGAGCCCATCTCAGCAGTCATTGGGGGAGAGACGAGCTAAACTCTGGGTAGCTCACCAATCTACTACAGGGCTCTGCTGAAACCCAGAGGAGAGATTCTCTTCACCTCTTTAGAAAGGGCCACATGGGAAATTTACTGCACAAGGTTAGTTTGAGAAAAGCACCCGTGGAGCTACGTCAGACTCTGTGTCTTTAGAGCTACACTACTAACTAAAGTTGCTCTTAAATAGCTTAAATACCATCTAAATAAAGTAAATAAGCACAGTGTTTTGTAGGACTTAGCCTTCACAATAAAGTAACTCTACCACAATATTCAGTTTAATAAATATGAGCATCACAAGGGATAGAAAGACTGAAAGTTGGACTTAGGAGAGGCAGCATGTTACCTTGTACCTTATGAGTCTGCGCCCTGGAACATCTGGGGATCTCCACAGGGATCTCTTACTAAACAGCCTGCTCATAAGGAACAAAGGATGTGGAATGAATGAGACTCACAGTGTTTTAAGGATGTGGTGGGAGCTGATAATATCTGATGATGAAGTATCTGATGACCTTCTTGATGAAGAGCTTTGGCAAAGATCACAGCAACCGCAAGTCCTGACCTCTTCCACCATTAGCTTCCTCATTCTTCCATGCAGATGCTTGGACTAAGGTCACTAGTTGTTATACTCTGTAACTGTCTGGTTGTGTCCCCACAGGCTGTATATCAGAAGCTCTTTTGGTGCCATAACAGTACACAGTTAAACTCCATACTTCACCCAGATGTTTCTTAACACGTGTTGCTGACAATTCTTAGGGGGGGAAAGCACATTTCCTCTGTTTCCTTTAGTGTTGAGAGACTTTGGTCTTAGTTGATGTGCTCTTTGCTGTTTATGGAAAAGGACCTTGGCCATGAAGCAAAGTTAGCACATTAGGAAACACAATAGGCCGTGTCTCAGGCCTACCAGCTAAGAGACACAGGCTCCAGTTGAACTGTTGGTTTACTCAGAGCGTATCTTGTGATTCTGAAAGTGTGTCACATGTCGACTCACCTAACCTGAGTGAGACCCAATATAGCCTCTCCACGCAGGGTTCAAACCCTGTGGAGAAGTGGAATGAGGCTGGACAGTTAGCTGTGTCGCTCTGCAGTTATAACACAAAGCGGCTAAGTGTGTGTGGACATACGAATGCGTTCACACGTATGCTCCTGTTTGCCGCTCCACACGTGTGCTCGCACTTTTGTTTGTATCATCTGTTGTGCTGTGTTGGCAACCAGCGTGAATGGCAGGTGTCACCCGTGCCTCCCTGCAGTAAAGTTTTATGAGGGCCACGTTAAGTGTGAGTCTGCTGCGCCCGCCGCCAGCAGCACGTCTGTCACACACCCTGACCCCAGCCAGTCGAGCCTGTCACACCGTGCTCTCAATCCATTGTTGTAGGAGTGTGTGTCTGGGTAGCTAAGCAGCAGTTGGCATGCAGCCACGCAGAGACACAGTGTGTCATGCAGTGTTGCTGAGGCAGGGAGTTTAGTCAGGAACACACACATACCCAAACACACAAAGAGTCAAAAATTAACACACACACATATAGATGACAGGCAATGCATATCTGTCCCGTTGGGGCAACACACATAATGTCAAAAAGTCAAAGGCTAAAATGTATTGTTAAGAGTTTGAGGGAAGCTTCTCCTTTATTTCTCTCTCTCTCTCTCTCCCCCTCCCTCTCTCTTTCTCTCACATGCACACACACACACGCACACACACACACAACCACAGAGACAAACAGCTGGTGTCTCATGGCAACATGGAATGGAGAAAGTGAAAGAGCAGGAAATGTGGGGCGGAGGGAGTGGAGGAGAGGAAGACAGGACAGGAAACTGTTTAGCGCGAGAGATTACCCAACTGACCGACCACACCTGTCAGTGGAGAACATGCAGGAAGGGGGAGGAGGGGGAGGATAAACCCAGTATTGATTGTGCATGCAAATCCGATGGACACCTCCATCCAAACCGCCTCACAGTGCTATGAGTGTGTAGATTATAAGTGCGGGTGGTCCCATTATGATTATGATCAAATCTCCCATACTCCGGCTCTGCCTCGCCCCAACTCCTCAACTGTCTTAGGGCTGGAGTGGAGTCTGGATGTAACATAAGGCCGGAGCACCTGACTGTGTCCCCCAGCCAAGCTATTCATGTCCCGCTGAGCAGGGACAGAATATGTTTAGAATGTCTTTGGCTGCCTCGTCCAGAGATGTTTTAGAGATGGTGTGATTTTGTACTACTGGCTGACTTGAGGTCCGAGTCTTGTTAGTGTTGTTCATGTCAACAATGATACCAGCTTCTACATTGGTGCAGGCCAGGGGACCCACAGCATCTTCCATCTCTTCTTCTCTCTTCTTCATTCTGAGTTCTTAACTGCAGTGGAGTTGAGATAGAAAAGCATAATTCAGCACTCAGGACACGTGTTCAATAACGTGACCTCAGACCCATTTTTCATTTGGTCTTCAGACTATAGATCCATAGGGAAAAATCAATCCCTGGCAAGTCTGCTAACAGCTCCCTCGACACAGCTGTGTGTGTAAGTGTGTGTGTGTGTGTAAGCAGGTAAATGTATGGTTGCACATGGGGTACTGTGTGTTTGTGTGTGGGTGTGTATGAGAATTTGAGATTAACCTATTGTGTCAGGGGACCAGGTGGGGTTCAGGCTTGGATCCAGTATTGCAATTTGAACACACTCATCTTCACTGCCCTTTTCTTCCTGCACACTCAAGAGTCATCCAGCATAAGCAACCCCCCGCCCCGCCCCGCCCACCCACACACCACCCACACACACATTGACCTTGCCGTCCTCTGATTGTAAAAGCCAGAAACATTCCTAACCTCTTGAATTACCATTTAGCATTTCATTGCTGAACTAAGAAAAGGTCAGAATGGTTTTACTGGATGAACTTTTCATCTTACAGCTTGATGAACCCGGCATGATTGTTGTGTTGAATAAGCAGTGTGTGTGTGTGCTGTCTGTGTCTGTGTCCTCTTCTGCCTTGTTTAGTATTTTGCATCTACCCTCCTTCCTGCTCTGCTTGGTGAGGTTTTTTAGAAGCTGCCTACAGCTCACACATCTGTGTGGAGGTCCTGGTGTGATGAAATAGATCAAGTCAAGATTATTTGCATAGCCCAATATCACATACAACGTTTCAAAGGGCTTCAGCTTGCGGAAAAACTCCCTCAAAAATCATTAAGAGAAACAGGAAGAAACCAAATCAGAGAGAGATTCCCTTCCCTTCAGACTGTATGATGAACCTTGCCAGTTTATAATATATATTCAACTGGTTTGAGTCATGATGACAACCCATTGCATTTTTCTAACCGAAGTATACGAGGGAAGAAAACTCTGACCAGCGAGCAACTGGTTGACTGATCTCAAGGGACGAACAATTTATCTTCCATCCTAAACCAATTTGGAGTTGGACTAAATGGACTTCTTGCCCAAGGCCTATACGGAGCTATTGGCTGACATCGTGTCTGAGTTATGTTCTTGGAAACCCTCAGCGTGAACTTCTCCCACTCCATCTGATGGGACTTTAACAACCTTCCTGCTCCTCTACTGATCAGTCCGCAGTGAGAGTGACAGAGGAAGAAAGCCCCCCCACCCCACATGCTACAGAAACACTCCACTTTCCATATTTCCTTCTGGTTTGTGTGGCCGTGCAGTCTCTCAGCGGAGCGGCACTTTGGGAATTGTAGGAGGAAAAATGTGTGCTTCATATGTGGAGGATTGTGTTGAAATGTAAAGTGAGGATGTTATTCTTTCTTCTCTAAAGTAGCGTGACATGTTTATACGAAACTCTGTGTGTGTGTGTGTGTGTGTGTGTGTGTGTGTGTGTGTGTGTGTGTGTGTGTGTGTGTGTGTCCTTCATCAGTGCACACAGTGGTTTGGAGAGTGGAGAGTAGGGGTCAGGAGTTGAACTCAAAGCCATGATGTTGAAAGTGCACAGGGGGCTCCTACACTTGGAAGTAAAGCTCATTCTCTCCTTCACCACTCTCCCAGTTAGAGCTCTGGGTGTATGTGTGTGTGTTTTTGTGTGTATGTGTGTGCGTGCGTGTAACAATCGCTGACTTTTACCTGCAGTCAGCATTTATAGACACCCACCTCACTCTATAGGAACATGTCACACACACACTCAGCCTGTCTTAGTCACATCCGTGACATTATAATGCGGGTATTTTAATTTGAAACCGAGCAGTAAAGTCTTGGGGGTGTGAAGTGTGTGTGTGGGTGTACTTTCCATTTTTACCCACTGAGCAAATTCTCTCTCTCTCTCTCTCTCTCTGTCTCTCTCTCTCTGTCTCTCTCTCTCTCTCTCTCTCTCTCTCTCTCTCTCTCTCTCTCTCTCTCTCTCTCTCTCTCTCTCTGGGGTATATGTTAAAAATATCAGAATTACACTGTGTACATACAGACTCATATTTTGACACAGCTGTGAGTGCGATGTTTAAACACAGCAGGTGCATTATTGATGTCCTGATTACCTGGTTTGTCTGTGAAATCCCCGTCCCCAATAAAAATGCTCAAACTGCTTTAATCATTACATTACATTACATTACGATCATTTGGCAGACGCTTTTATCCAAAGCGACTTACATTACATTACCACCCTTCGCAGAAGGGGGAGCAATTGATGGTTCGGTGCCTTGCTCAGGGGCACCTCGACAGGGGCTCGAACCAGCAACCCTCCAGTTCCCAAGCAGAAGCACTACCCACTGAGCCACTGCCTCCCACGATCATAGGCAAAAAGATGTGAGCGCTGGTGTTAGAATCACATGCAGCTTTCAGTGGGAGTGTTTGAGTTTCTCTCCTCAAGCTTGAGCAACCAGACCTTTTCTGCGGTGTCCATCACCTAGTTCTGTCGCAGCACCTGAGTAAAATCTGACACAGTGGTGTGACTGTCTGTATTGTCGCTGGTTCCTCTTTGATCTTTGCTCGGCTCTGAATGACTGGTCGACCTTTGTGGTTGAAATTCTACAGTCACGCCTTGCTATTTCTGCTTCTGGTGCATAAATGTTGTGTAGTTCTTACAGAGTATAAACACCAGGCCATTAGGCCTCAGGACCCTCGGGCCTCCAACCAACTTGAAAATGTATCTGAAACCTTGGAGCGCACACTAACCATCTATTCATTCTGTGTCCCTCCCTCTGCAGGACGAGACGAGCAGCGCTGCGAGAGACGGACCCATGAAGCATGAGAGGGCAGAGCTGAGGCTCAGCTGACCCTTCCCTTTCCTCCTCCTCCTCCTTTCCCACTCCGTGCTCCACTTGATCAGCACTTCCCCTTCCCTACCCTTCCTTTCCCCTTCCCGTTTCCCCCCTCGCCCTGTGGAATCTCGTCCTTCTCTCCGCCCCTCCTCCTCCGAACCTCCACCAGCCGTGCCCAATGTACTCGCCAGAGCAGGAAAACATCACCACCACCTCCACCAAAGTGCCAGTAAAATATGGAGAGCTCATTGTGCTGGGGTAAGTAGACTTCACAGACCAACTGTTGCCATTCGTTGTCTCAGCAGTTACGTTTCCACCCAGGTTACCGATACAATTCAAGCAAATACATCAAATATTGCAAAAAGAAAATGTGAATCAGAGTTTTACATTTTGAAGATTATCGAGATTTTCCATTTCCATCAAGATTTTTCCTTTTTATATAACCAAATTTTCCAACAAAATGTAATGTTAAAGTGATACACACTGAATGCACCTTCACTGTCAGCAGCATGTTTGTGTGATGATTGATCGTGTCTGTCCCAGTTGGATCCATGAGTCATGGCTTATAAGGCTCGGAGGTGTTTGGTGATCATTGCTGTTTGTTTTAGCTCTGTGTAATCGTTGCTCAACATTCACGTGTGCCAGGTATCTGAAACGTGGCGTTTCCCGGTCTGGGTTGTTCCATTGTTCGGACAAAAGGCGGCCCCGTGACTTGTGCTTCGATGTGCGCAAGAACAATCGATAGAGCTTAAATAAATATGAGCAACTTCAGTCCAGCGTTGTGAAGATGGTTTCTTTCACTGCGCTGAGATACAAACAGGCCCGCGGCAGAAACAGTCTTTGTTTATTCTCATAATGGCGTCAACGTTTGATGCCACTGGTGGTTCGTGCCAATTATTGAAGGAACCGTAACTGAAAGAAATGGAAACTGCGGTGACAGAGACTCCACCGCGCCGCGGGAAAAGATGCACTCTGGTCGCTCAGTTAACATGTGGACCTCTGGAAATGAGCAGCAAACTAAGCCACTGAATGATTTATGGGGGAGTTGACCACAGGTTTTCCAGAAGGCACCATCTTGAATTTTGTATTGGACATGAAGCGTTGTTACGCAAGCCTGTCCAGATGGCTGCACAGGGTTCAGAATATGGCCAAAACACAATGTTTGTACAACAACAGCTCAAAACATGATGTCAGAGATACTTCACTCTGACATTTTTGTATACAAACATAATAGGGTATCGCATTAATGCTATGAGAATTGTTTTGAAAGATGATTCATGGTTAATACCTTTTGATGTATCATGATATTAATGAGGAAACACAGCGTCTGTCTCAGCTGTAGTCAGCTGTAGGGAAAGACTCATCGCCACACCCTGCATCCTTCGCCCCCAGAACACATATAAACACACACACAGGCAGGCACACACACTATTCAATTACATCTGACAGTGAAGGACTTCCTTTATATGTCTGTCTCCTGTTCATTCCCCAAAGGGCTGTTTCTCTCCGCTCCCTGTCCCACCCGGCTCCGCAGAGGAATGCAGTTGTCGGAAAGACTCCTGACGCGTACAGACGTGATCCAGCACACGCAACACGCAACTCCACGCAAACAAATCCGCATACAAACAGACACTTTTTTTTATTTATTATTATTATTATTACTTACTTATTTACTTTTTTTACACCGCTTTTTATTTGGTCCAAAGACACACACTTTTCACGTGTGTCGCACAGCCGCTTTCCCAGCTGACTCACACTTTGTTGTTATGGGTTGAGACGACAGTGGACATATTTCCCCCAGTGGAAAAACACAGCGAGCAGTAAATGCAGAGCTCCATGCCTTTACAAGGAGAGAAACCCCATTTTTTCCATTTTGCTCCGCTTTTTCCATCTCTGCTTGTTGTTGTCAGGGGTCAGAGGTCAGCCGGAGCATTTTTTTGCAGTATGATAGGAGTCGTCACACACTGTGCTGTAAACAAGGCCGCTCTATGTCGGAGCAGAACAGGGATGCTGACAGACGGATACGAGCAGGCTGTGAATACCTGCGTTGTGTGTATCCACGACTGCACGAGGGATCTGAACACATGAGGGAAGTGAACTCGTAGCTCTAACCACACATCAGGCTTTTGTGTCCTTGTCAAACGCAAAACACACGTTAACGTCCCTGCTAATATACAGAGCCATGTCTCCGAGTGAGTGAGTGAGTGAGTGAGTGAGTGAGTGAGTGATATCTTGACTAAAGTTGCCTTTGATGAATGGAGGATGTGTGTGTGTGTGTGAAAAAGACGAGAGCGCTCAGCGGTTGCACGCTCGAGCGGCTCCCCTGCACACTGAGATTTATTTGTGACTCCTGCGTGACCTACACCAGACTCGCACCCTCAGGCTAATACTAACGCAGTCCCCCACTCCCACCCCCGTCAACAAGTAGTCTAAACCGGCCCCCGCCCCGTTCCAACCCAAGCATGTTTGAGGTCCAGCGATGCTAATGGGCTGATCCGGAGGAATGCCGCGGCGTCTCCGGGGAGGCTCCGCTCCGTGCGCAGGCCTACAGGACATCCCTGTGGCTTTTTTTACGGCCTCTAACGTCACCGGATCACGCCGCGCTCCCTCCCAGTCTGGCTCCGCTGCTCCGCTCGCTCTACATGTGTCGTTACCGTAACATATTTAAACATACACATACACCACACCCTGATTTTCAAAATGTATTTGCCGTTTTTAAATAGCAGCGTGTTTAAATAATATGAGCAGCAACTTGTGACGCACATGTGAAGGGAGACCAGCAGTTACACACAAAGCCGGACATTTCTTTGATTTCACTGTACTCGTCTGTCTCACTGTCTGAGTGGTAGCGTGTTGTGTTATACTAGGCTGTGCCGTGTGAACACACACACACACGCTCGGTTTATTCATTGTTCTTATTCCAGTGTATCCACATTAACATTTTCATAACTCAATCCTTCCTGACCTACTTCCAACCTGTCTATGTACACAAATGCACACAGACACACTAACCACTTCCACCTTTTTCAGAAATACTGTATGTGTGTTGACCTACTATACTCCTCGGGCGCTCACACACCACTGACACCCTTGGGAACCTGAGTTGGACTGCCGGCAGCGCTCTGAGCTTCCTCCGGCAGACCGCCCTGCCCTTTCTGCACGGATACGGACAAACTTCGCCATGGTTACACTCTTGCCATGGTTACTCCTCCCAAACGTTGCTGCGGCGCTGTTCCTTCACCATGGTTACTTATAAACCCTCTCGGCGTTGTTTGATCCCGGCAGATCTTCTCTCTCAGCATTCAAACGCTTAAGCTGCAGACCGTCTGCGCTGTTTAAATACAACTGGCAGTTCTGATCGGTCCGGTCAAAGTTTGATCCTATTTATTCATATGCATGTGTGCAGCCACATCCGTATTTAAACTCCAGTAGTCCTTGAGGGCCTTCCTCTCTGTGCCTGGGACTATTTCGGCCCTGCTGAGCTTTGCATCTCTGGCCGGCTGCAGTCACAGTTGGTGATGGTGCTCTGACAGTGTTGCTGAATTGTTGTAAATCTGGTGAACTGTGTCACAGGAGTGGTGCGGCAAAGTGTTGCAGGTTTGGGCTTTGGGAAGTTTGGAAAGTTTGATAGATTATTACTACAAACTGGTTTAACTAACACAGAATTAAGGGATTAAAGCAGAGATGTGTTTTTATATCAGTACAGTTCCAATCATTCATCACTTCAAGCTGGTAGCCTCGATGAACTTTAACCTCCCCTACCAGTCCCCTAAGTTCAACCTCATCTTTAATACCTCTTCATGATATCTTGTCTTCTCTTCTCTACAAGGAAGGAGCAGATGCAGCTGGATCGGTGTTAAACCAGTTCTCAGGCCCTCTCTCTCTTTTTTGGCTACATCGAAGAGAACACACACACACACACACACACACACACACTACACAAGAGCAGCACAGTCACAGAGTTGTTGGGAGTCACAGAGACTCCATTCTGTCGGAGGGAACGCCTCTGTTTATTCTCCTCTCCTCGGCCGTGTATCAGGCTAAATGAGTCTCTCTCTCTCTCTCTCTCTCTCTCTCTCTCTCTCTCTCTCTCTCTCCTCTCTCTCTCTCTCTCTCTCTCTCTCTCTCTCTCTCTCTCTCTCTCTCTCTCTCTCTCTCTCTCTCTCTCTGTGTGTGTGAGTGTTTATTTTCTCAGCCTTTCTGAAGTTATGTTTGAAGGGCTTTGTTGTCGACACGGACACAATGTGCTTTTGTGGAAAGCATGTTTGAAAGATATATGCTGTTCTTTCTGCATTATGTGTGTGTTTCAGCGTTCACACTCACTCTTGGGGAATGGGGAGCACAAACTGCTGCAAGCACTTTCCACAACCAATGTTTTTCCAGCATATTATACAGCTGCTCAGACAATAATGCCCTATTGTCTCTTAGCTTTTGTGTGCACTTGTGAGTGTGTGTTTACATTTTTGTCCCTGTGTGTGTGTGTTTGTGTCCATGCAGGTACAATGGCTCTCTGCCTAACGGGGATCGAGGCAGACGTAAAAGCCGTTTTGCACTTTGCAAGAGACCGAAGGCAAACGGGGTGAAGCCCAGCACAGTTCATGTCGCCTGCTCTCCTCAGGCAGCCAAGGTGACTGACACACACACACACAGAATCACACACACACACACACACACACACACACACACACACACACACACACACATACACACAATCACAAAACTGAAGTCCCACAACCACTGCCAATCTTCTTTCCTGTGCTCTTGTTCTGTTGAAGAGAAGGTTGACTGAAGCTTTATGATAGAGACCAACGGCAGGGGGTGAAAGGTCACATAGCGTCTGCTCACACGCTCCTGGGAGGCACATGTCCAGTTAGAAGGCCATCCAGACATCCACCGAAGTCTGTTAAATGACCGGGGCACTGTGTGTGTTTGAGTGTGTGGGAGACTTTTTGTTCATGCTGTAACATCTGTACTTAATGGATTCTGTATGGACACACACACACACACACTCACACACACACACACACACACACACACAGGTCAGGCTTCTAGTTGCAGTAATTGAAAGTGTCTGGAAGAGTGATTGTCCTTCGCAGTCCAGTGGGTGGTCCTGACTGACCCCAACATGGCAAGGTTAGGTGTAGCTTGTGACTATATAACTGAACTTTCTCTCTCTCTCTCTCTCTCTCTCTCTCTCTCTCTCTCTCTCTCTCTCTCTCTCTCTCTCTCTCTCTCTCTCTCTCTCTCTCTCTCTCTCTCTCTCTCTCTCTCTCTCTCACACACACACTCCACTCGCACTTGCCTCTGGCCGTCTCTACCAGGGTCATTCTAAGTGAAACGTTTGATTTGATCGTCAAGACGAGACGCCTTCATTCTCTCTCCTCTTGTCTTTTTGATGTCACAGGCCATAAGCAACAAAGACCAGCACAGCATCTCTTACACTCTGTCCCGAGCCCAGACGGTGGTGGTGGAGTACACACACGACAGCAATATAGACATGTTCCAGGTAAACACGCCGCCGCTCTCCTCCCATCCAGACTCATGTTAAGGTTCAGTGTGGAAGGTTTCATCTCTTGATGTTGGCTTCCAACAGATTGGTCGCTCGACGGAGAGTCCCATAGACTTTGTGGTGACAGACACGGTGGCGGGCAGCCAGAGTAACGCAGACACCCAGTCGGTCCAGAGCACCATCTCACGCTTCGCCTGCCGCATCATGTGCCAGCGCACGCCGCCGTACACCGCGCGCATCTTCGCCGCGGGCTTCGACTCCTCCAAGAACATCTTCCTCGGGGTGAGCGCGTTCAATCTGCACGCACAAAGAAAAGTCAAACGTAAAAGTGGTGTAAACTGCAGATAATAAGAGGTTAACATGAGGTTTAACACGTTCTCAGGAGAAAGCTGCTAAGTGGAAGACATCTGACGGTCAGATGGACGGGCTGACCACCAACGGCGTGCTGGTGATGCACCCG